>NC_083705.1:23663137-23966167 GCF_033118175.1 Dama dama
CAATAGAAAGTAACCTTTGTTTTTACTGAATAAGAATAAAAGGAAAAAGACGCACAAATAATTCATAAAGATCAAAACAAGAGATTTACTGCAGATAATAGGAAAGTTAATTCATTTAAACAACTTAATAAAAAATGGAACACTTTTAAAAGAAAATTATAACAACATTGATTCTAGAAGTATTAGAAAGCCTAAATTATTCTATAGTTACTAAATGAATTACACCAAGAATTAAACACATACCCATCAAGAAAAACCAAGTCCCATGTTTTACAGATAAATTTTATAAACAAAGAACAGATAACTGAATCTTCTAAAAGCTATTCCAGAGAATAGAAAAACTAGGTAATAGGCCATACTTCATTTTTATGAGGTTGGTAGATTGAAGGCGGGAGGAGAAGAGGACGACAGAGGATGAGATGATTGGATGGCATCATTGACTCCATGGACATGAGTGAGTAAGCTCTGGGAGTTGGTGATGAACAGGGAAGTCTGGCGTGCTGCAGTCCATGGGGTTGCAAAGAGTCGGACATGACTGAGCAACTGAACTGAACTGCACTGATAACTTTTGGGACTGATATCAGAGTAAGGCAGCACAAGAAAGAAAATATGTAGACAAATTTCACTCAAGGATTTAGATGCAAAACCTAAAACAAAGTATTAGTAACTTAGGCTTCCCGTGTGGCGCTACAGGTATAGAACCCATTTGCCAATGCAGGAGACATAAGAGAGGCGGGTTCGATCCCTGTAGGGAAGATCTCCTAGAGAAGGGCATGACAACACAATCCAGTATTCTTGATTGGAGAATCCCATGGACAGAGGAGCCTGGCGGGCTACAGTCCATAGGATCTCAAAGAGTCAGATCAACTGAAGCAACTTAGCATTAGCAACTTAAACCTAAAACAAAGTATAAGAAAGGAATAGAGTAGGAAGTAGAATTTCTTTTGGCTGATTAAGCATACCTTTGGGAAATATACTATGTGGTGTAGCATTAGATGTATTCTCTCTAAAATCATGAATGAGATGAGTATACACTCTATTCCCTCATCTCTGAAATATTATACTCTAGTTCTAGCCAGTTCATTGGTAAACAAAAAGGTAATTAAGTGCAAAAAATTTAGTAAGTTTTGTTTAATATTTGCAGATTATTTAGTTGTCAACATAGAAAAACAAAGAAAATCTACATATTATTAAAATTAATCAAGTACACAGAAGTAAAAGCAGTTAAATAACTTAATCACATTCTTATACACCTGCAAAAATTGAAAACACAATTTGAAAATATGCCATTAACATTAGCTACCATCCATAAAAGCACAACTACAATAGCAAGAAAGTGAGGTACCTATGGAAGGACTGATGCTGAAGCTGAAACTCCAATACTTTGGCCCCCTCATGCAAAGTGTTGACTCATTAGAAAAGATGCTGATGCTGGGAGGGATTGGGGGCAGGAGGAGGAGGGGACGATAGAGGATGAGATGGCTGGATGGCATCACTGACTCGATGGACATGAGTTTGAGTAAACTCCAGGAGATGGTGATGGACAGGGAGGCCTGACATCCTGCAATTCATGGGGTCGCAAAGAGTCAGACACGACTGAGCGACTGAACTGAACTGAACTGAAGGCACCTATGTGAAAAAAATCTACTACAAGTTGTTTATGTCATTAATGGATAAAATCAAGAACTTTATTAAAAGGTAATCTAAGTAAATGGAAAGTTATGTCATATTCATGATGGTTAAAAAAGATGAGTAACATAAAGATGTCTGTTCTTTTGAAATTATAATTTCAATACAATTCCAATAAAATTCCACAATAATTTTGGATATAGATATGGGTACAGGATGGAAAGTTTGATTCAAAGTTAATACATAACAGTAAAAGGCTGAGTATGGTCAAGAGATTTTTAAGGAAGAATAAAGTAGAGGATGATCTAGCACATATCACATTTGTTGCAAAAATTAGGACATTGTACTTTTGGAACAGAAATAGACAAATAGACCAAGAGAATAGAGAACCCAAAAGCAAACTCACGTGTATGTGAAAACAAGATGTATGACAGAAGAGACTGTACGTCAGGGGGTGAAAGATTAGACTACAAAATGAATGGTATTAGGTAATTTTTTCTGACAGTAACATTTAACCTGGATTCCTATCTCACATAATATACTCAAAAGCCAAATCTAGAACTCATGAACTAAATATAAAACTCAAAAGAATGTTGACTGATATCATTACAACATTTAAGTAGACAAAGATTTCTTAAACAAGACAGAAAATGCACAGAACAAAGAGAAATATTTACATTAAACTGAAAAATGTAAATTCATTAAAGACCACCTTTATAAGGTAAAATTTTGAGCCAATGATTGAGAAAAAATATTTTTAATAATACAAAGGACAAAAGATTAACATCTATAGTAGATAATGGACATTAAAGATTAGTAAAAACAAAACAAAACAAAAACAAATTGGACTTCCCTAGTGATGCACTGGTTAAAACTCTATGCTTCCAATACAGGGGGATCCAGATCCTTCCCTGGTCAGGGAATTAAGATCTCAGTTGTCACAGGGTATGTTCAAAAAAAAAACAAAAAACCACAACACACATACACAAAGAACCCAATTTAAAGGTAAGCAAAAGATAAGAACAAGTAATTCGCAGTTAAGAAAAGTGAAACAACACTCAACCTTGATGAAGCAATGGGAACCTACACATTATTAGTGACTGTGTTAGTTTCCCCAGGGTGCCATAATAAGGTGCCCCAACCTGCTGACTTAACTCAGCAGAAGTGTATTGTCTCAGAATTCTGGAAGGTAGACATCTGAAATGAAAGTGTTGGTTCAGTACAAACACTCTGATAGCTCTAGGGGAGAGTCCATGTGTTTGTTTAAGCTTCTGGTGACTGGCAGCGGCCCTTGGCATTACTTGGATTGCGGCAGTGTAATGCCAATTTCTGTATCTGTCTTCAGATGGTGTCCCTCCCTGTGTGTCTGTCCAAATTCCCCTCAACTTCTAAGAACATTAGTCATTTGATTAGGGCTTGCCCTAATCTTGTATGACCTCTTTTCAATTTAATTACATCGGCAAAGATCCTAGTTCCAAATAAGATCACAGTCCCAGAGACTGAATCCTTTATCCTTTTGGGTGACATAATTCAACCTACAAAAATGGTTATGAAATTTTACACAACCAGTTTGGAGAAGAATTAGGCCATATCTACTAAGATTGAATCTGGGTATATCAAAGGATCCAATAATTTCATTTCTGGATGCTTACATTTTGCTACTCTAAGTATTGTCTATGAATCAGCAGTATCAGTGTCACCTGGGAACTCAGCAGACATGCAGTCTTGGGCTCTACTCCATACCTGTGGTGTTAAAATCTGTATTTTAAACAAAATCCCCATGTGCTTTGTTTGAAAGACACTAATCTAGTCTATTCTAAGTTACACAGATGTTTTTTTAAAAGAGATATAAACATTAATGCTCATAGCAGTATTATTTATAAAAGCAAATGTTTGGAAAAGATTTAAACATTCAATAATCAGAGAATGGATATATAATTTGTGGCATTAGTTATTTAATTTAAATCTACAGTGAAAATAAGTGAACTAGTGGTGCTTTTTATCAATACAAGTGAATTTCACAAAGATAATATCAAGCAAGAAAAGGAATTTGTAGAAAATTACAGAGAGAATGATACCATTTCTATATTGCTTAGTGACATGTGTCATTCATGGGAATGAAAACCCCTAAATTCAAGAGGAAAGAGAGCTTCAATGGAATCATACTGTTCTTTTTCATGAGTTTTCTTAAGTATATAAGTATTTCATATATTAATATCTATACTACATCTGCATTAAACAATGGAAAGAAATAAGAAAAATTCACTGCTAGTATATGGCAGCATAGCTATTTGAATCCAAAACTGTGGCCCTGAGTCACTACACCCACCTATCAAATTACTATCTCAACAGACCTAATGGCACAGTTATAGACTCATATTTTGTACTCACAATAGTTGCTTTTACATGTATCATGTTTTTAAAGAAGATTAAAATAACTCACTTGGCATTGGTTTTAATTTTATAACAAAAAAGGTTACTTGCCAAAACAAAATAATACTTAGGTCTTTACCCCCAAATTATTGTTAAGTACAGTAATTAAATCTTGTTTCAAATAAATATTATGCTAAACTTAATTTTCAACTATCCTTCAATTAACAGAAAATATTGAGTTAACATTCAAAAGATTTTTCTCATCTCAACTTATCCTTTCAGGAATGAGCCATGAAAATATTGTCAGAAAGAGAGCAATGTGGAGGAGGTGAACACAGGAAAGCACATTTATGAACACCTCTCACACTAATCTGATGAAAATTACTAGCTTTTAGGTTTTGCTGTACTTTTAAGCATTTTATTGAGATCTATGATTTTCAATTATTTATTTATACTTTTGAACAAATGGTTGAGCTCCCAGAGAAGAGCAGACCCCCTTTTCCTCAGTGATTACTGAACTTTTGTTGATATGTTCATCACCACCTCCCAATAACTTTTCTTTTTTATTGTGGCCACACTCTGTGGCTTGTGGGATTTTAGTTCCCCCACTGGGGACTGAACCCGGGCCCTTGGCAGTGAAAGCATGGGGTCCCAATCCCTGTACCACCAGGGCATTCCCAATAACTTTTAAGTCAAGAAGTTCCAGAATGCAGAGGATTCTTCACTCTATACTTTCTTCACTTGTACTCAGAATTTCCTAGAGGATTGGAAGATTACCAAACAATTTGAAGAACAGAGAGAATGTCACATCTGAAACTGATCAGGACCCTGCTGGGCCTTCCAAGGGACAGACCCTGCTGTGTCCCTGTCTCTTGTTTGTACAAAAGCTTTAGCATCTTAGACCTTCACGAGTTGCAATGAACAAATTTAATCACAGAACTAAAAAAAATGCTGAAGCAAAGGTAAACAGTAAAACAAGACAAAATAATAATAGTTTAGCCATGAAACGAAGTCAAGGGCCTTTAATGCCTCTGTAAGGGCTATAGATAATACCTTGGGCCATATCCTTGAGTTGTTTTGCAGATACTAAAAGCCCCAGCAGGTGGAAAAAGTTAACTATTGACCACCAGGCACATAGACCCCCAGACCAGTTGGGACTAGAAGGGATGATGTTGACTCCAGAAATGCCATGCAGTTCCCTCACCACCAATAAACCAGAATGTTTTCCAACTAATCAGTCACCCTGCAACCCTCTCCCTCACACTGTCTTTAAAAATACTTCCCTGAGAGCCATCAAAGAGTTCAGGTGCTCTGAGCACGAGCTGCTGAGTCTCCTTGCCCAGCCTCACATCGGGCAACTCGCAATCAGGGGCTCCACTTTCTTTCGTCACAACTTGGTGTGAGTAGATCGGCTTTGCTGCACATAGTGGGCTAGCCGACCCAAGTTTGGTTTGGTAACTCATCCACATGAAATTGTTTTCAAAATAAATCCTCACCTGAAAGGGCCTTAATTATTTTTTTTCAAGCACTTTCTCTTTCACTAAACCTACCTAATTCTCTTTCTCTACACTTCTCAGCAGTTATCAGTAGAGAGAGAATTAATATTATTACTTTGCAACACTATTACTACTATTATTGCTTGACCTTTACTGGGTGTTTTTTAATGGGCCAGCAAAATCACTTTTTCACAAATCTATTTTGCACTCATTTTACTACTGAGAAAACAAGTTAATTAACTTGCCCAAAGTCACACACTAAATGAATAGGCATTACTTTTTTTTCTTTCTTTCTCTACATGCTGTGCTTTCAACATTGTGTTAAATGAACCAAATCAGTCTTACAGTTACTGAAGCAGAGACCGAGGCTTCCATCATTTGTGTTTTCCCACTAAAGACCTAGTACAGTTCTGGGTATTGCACAAGTGTCTGGCATATAGAAATGGCAGCTAAGGAATGCTACCATCTGAGGAGGGTGAATGGTGAGAATTATATACACACACAAAAAATTGGGCTCAGTTTTAAAGAATTTTTTTCTCTTGCATTTTGGTTGCATTTCTTATAAAGAACAGTTCATTCTTGCTGATAATCAGAAGACCACACTTCCTAAATTATCTAAACACAATTTCTCCTTGAAGTTTTTTTTTTTTAATCCCTAAAAAATTCCAGTAAAAAAAAAAAATCACAGTTCTGGAGAAACTACAATTGCCTTGTTGCTTTAGTATTTGAAGATTGGGGTGAATTAAATTCAGAATGATATTTTTAATTAAAAAATAATCTAGCCTGGTGCTTTGTGATGACCTAGAGAGGTAGGGTGGGGGGAAGGGAGGGAGGCTCCAGAGTGAGAAGCTATATGTATAATTATGGCTGATCCCAGTTGTGTATGGCAGAAACCAACACAACATTGTGAAAATTAAAAAACAAAAAATAATCTATCTTAGTTTTATTATGTAATTATTTTAAAATATAAAAACACTTTAAAATAGTTCAAAAATTTATTTTTGTAATTTAAGCCAATTTTCAATGATTTCTTCTATAGGTTATTCCCTCACTTATGGAAAAATCAGCCACAATTTGGGGATTATGGATAAATATACCAATTATTGAGGAGACCCAACCATTACTGAACTTTTGGTAATGATGAGGCAGTCAGGTTTACAGAATAGCTCCAGCCTAACATCTTTTTAATCTTATGTCTCTGGGTAAAGAACTACATTGAAATGCTTGGCGTGTATCAAATTTCCTGTGAAGATGTTAAAAATCTTTATCTCCCATAACCTATTTTAGGGAAATATCACATGATAGATGATGCATCAAACCCTAGATCCATCAAAGCAGAATGACTAGAAGTTTTGTTCTCAAATGATGTCATCAATAATATTTGCTCTTAGGCTAGTGTTTCTTTAGCCTAATTTCAGAGTCCTCAAAGAATACAGCCTAACTCTATCTAGGATCTTCTGTTTGTACCATCTCTTCTGGCACATCTGGGATTCTGTATCATTAAGAGTTAAATGTAGAAGAACTGGTAAAGTGTGAACATAAGGAAATGCAACATCACTGTGCTTTTAATATATATCACAATATTTTTAGCTTAATAAAAAGTTTTACCTAGTTATCTATTAGTCATATGAAGGTTGTAGGACCATAGTCAGTGCTGCATATCCTTTATACTTCTATTTTCTTCCTAGTGTTTATAAACTGTCTATATATTCCCATTGAAATGAGATGTTTGAGATATTATATACACTATTTCTAAGAAAAACATGAGCTACTTGAGAGATTTTTCAACTTGAATAAAGAAAAAGCTGTGCTGTAAAATATTAAAGCAGAATAGCAAGTGCCAGATCTCAGAAATATTAACACTAGATTAACAGCATTTCAGCTTTCAGAAAAATAAATTTGTCAGTTATTAAACAACTTGTGTTTAGTAATAATGAGTGCACAGTTGCTGACTGACACATTTGCTGACTTGCCCTATGTTGACACGTACTAAGTTTGACAAAATCCTTATTCAAGTTTGTACTTGACATGTTAATATTTTCTAATTCAGATTTCTTTTATTTTACTCTTTGTTTATGTTATCAGCTATATTTCCCAAGTTTTATATTTGGAGAATCTAGATTATAATTATTTTTCTATTAAATTTTGCTGGAACTGCAGCTGTATTTTAATAAAGTTACTTAGCTTTGTATTTGTGAGGAGATTTTAAAGGGGAGAATGAGTACCCACACAAATTTTAAAAAGACATCTTCAGAGTCTGTAGCCAGTATCACCATATGTACTTATCTTTTTCTTTTCAATGCCTTGAATCATTATAAATGTCAGGTTCATTGTTGTGGCATGCTGAAATGATTGAGCGGGAACTGTGCCTAGCACGGCATTGTAAAACAATTCATCTCCAAACACATCGACCTGTACAACAAGATTTTCTCTGACACTTTTATGATTGCTCTTTTGTTTGGTCTTGGAGCATTTAGACCTCAAATTTGAACACAATATTAAGTAGTGAATTAAGTATTCTGTAGTGAATCTGTGCATGTTATCTAGATTCATCTACTTTGGGGATTGCATTCTGTACTTTACATCAGTCCTGTAATCAGAATCTATAAGTCAATTTTGTTATATGTTATTCTAGTGGAGTAGAAATCCCATTCTTTATCTAGGTGCAAATGGAATTAAATTTGGTTTCCTTGGTAAAGGAACAGCTTAGACAACCAACACATAGCAGTCTTTTTATCTTCTATGTTAAGTCATCCCCATTTGGAAAATCCAATAATGCTTTTCCCCATTGATGAATGTGTGCAAATGTATGAGTTCCAAAGTTCAGCATGTGTTAGCACAAAATCAACACAAGTGAAGGTGTTTGCCTAGGTCTATTAAAATTGCAGATGAATGATATTGCAGGCTTTCCAAAAAAGCCAGAAAACATAATGGACTTGATATAGAGGATTAAAAGCAAAAGACGATACTAAAAGAAATATCTGAATAAAATAGAAAACTCAAAGTTACTTTTCTTTTAATAACCATCTTTCTTTATTGAAGTGGGATTTCCTCAATACACGCTATTTTCTGCAAGACAAGGGTTTCTAAATGGCGCTCTAAAGCATTTGCCGGTAGGTGGCGACATAAGTCCTTATTGCCTAGAGCTGTCCCAGGTACTGAACACAGTTTCTGCGCCCAAAAGAACTCTGCAACCAGCGACCAGGACTGCCACCAAGTTCTCCATAAAGGCCCGAAAACCGGTAGGAAAAGCAAAAGGTCATTAAAAAATGCCCAACCTCATTTATAACACAAAATCAAAAAAAATTCTCTCCCCTAAATTTACTTGGCACAGAGCTGTGGAAGATGACAATATTCATTAAAATTAAAAAGGCAATGGTAATGGAAAGGCAAGCTCTGGAATTTGGTAATGGACAGGGAAGCCTGGCGTGCCGCAGTCCACCGGGTCGCAAAGAGTCAAAGACGACTGAGCGACTGAACTGAACTGAATGGAAAGGCAAGTGTGTGTGTGTGTCTGTGTGTAGAATACATCCCGAATTGGTTATTCTTCACTTTGAAATGCAGTTTTTCACCTCTCCTTTGACGTGTCCTTTTTAATTGCTTTCTCACCCAATTCCTCGAGGTTAAAAAAAAAAGAGTCAGAGGCAAAGGAGTCGAGCTGGACTGTGAGATGACAAAAGGGGGTGATTTTTAAAAAGCGAAGACACACTCCATCTTCTTTCCATCTATTAGTAATAATTTACAGACTGGCCCAGGACTGTCCACGTCCCCATTCCTTATGCCTCCTCTTCTCTTGTCCTATTGCGACTCAGCGATGAGTCTACTAAAGAATTTGACAAATACGAAGCAATGTATGTGGTTAGATTTTCTCTCTCTCTCTCTCTCTCTCTCTCTCTCGAGTTTGGCTGGGTGGGAGGCGGAGTTAATTTTTGTAATGTTGGTCAGATCGGCAGATCGGGTGTGTGGAAGTGAGTTCTGAGTCTCGGTCGACAAAAAGGGACTTGAATGCAAAGAGGCAGAGCTAGAGGGAGAGCAGGGCGGGGAACCGGGGGAAAGAGGCACTCAGGGTTGGGGAAGTGTTAGGAGCGGAGGGTTAGCGTAGGAGGGAGGGAGCCTGGCTGTCGGAGCAACACCGGAGCGATAAAGGAGAGTGAGAAGAAGAGACGGAGGGGATGACTAGTGGGAGAAAGAGGGAGACGGAGGAGGGTTAAGAGAAGAGAAGAGAGTGGAGGGAAGAGTAGGAGAGGAGGGGGAGAAGCAAGGAAGAGGAGGGTTGCAGAGTGACTGTGGAAGCCGGTGTTTCTCTATTCCAGATACTTCTAAGACTGGAGACTCTTTGCTGGGGGGGGGAGACTCCGAGTGGTATGGCAGCCAGTTAGGCAGCGGCAAAGTATAATGGACAGCAAGAGACAGACGTTCCAGCCACCTTTCCGCCACCCGGAGATCCCGGAGCTGTTTCTCCAGCCAATTTATTTCCCAGCTGGAGTCTCTGAGCGCGCTGCACTACGAGAGCCCAGGGAGCGCCTAGAAGCTAGCTGCTTCTGCGAGATGCTTTCGCCTGAGCAGTAAGAACTTCCTGCCTGAGTCCCTGCATCCTCTCCCGGCTGAAACTCCCCAGGAAACCGCGGCTGGAGACCCCAGGGGGAGGGGCGAGGGGGAACCTGGAGCCGCTCTTTCTCCCCTCCCCCTCCCCTGCCCGGCGCGCAAGCATGGATGTGCTCGGCCCCGGACAGGGCAATAACACCACGTCGTCCCAGGGTCCCTTCGGGACACGCGGCAACGCTACTGGCATCTCCGACGTGACCTTCAGCTATCAAGTAATCACCTCTCTAGTGCTGGGCACGCTCATCTTCTGCGCGGTGCTGGGCAATGCGTGCGTAGTGGCGGCCATCGCCCTGGAGCGCTCCCTGCAGAACGTGGCGAACTATCTCATAGGCTCGCTGGCCATCACCGACCTCATGGTGTCGGTGCTGGTGCTGCCCATGGCCGCGTTGTACCAGGTGCTCAACAAGTGGACTCTGGGACAGGTCACCTGTGACCTGTTCATCGCCCTCGACGTGCTTTGCTGCACCTCGTCCATTCTGCACCTGTGCGCTATCGCGCTGGATAGATACTGGGCCATCACCGACCCCATCGACTACGTGAACAAGAGGACGCCCCGGCGCGCAGCCGCGCTCATCTCGCTCACCTGGCTCATTGGCTTCCTCATCTCCATCCCGCCCATGCTGGGCTGGCGCACCCCGGAAGACCGCTCGGACCCGGACGCGTGCACCATCAGCAAGGACCACGGCTACACTATTTACTCCACCTTCGGCGCGTTCTACATCCCTCTGCTGCTCATGCTGGTTCTCTACGGGCGCATCTTTCGAGCCGCGCGATTCCGCATCCGCAAGACAGTCAAGAAGGTGGACAAGAAGGCAGCCAACCACCGCCTAGCGGCGTCGCCGGCCCCGCAGCCCAGAAAGAGCGTGAGTGGTGAGTCGGATAGCAGAGACTGGAGGCAGGGCACGGAGAACAAGGTAACAGGGGCTCCGTGCGCCAATGGAGCCGTGAGGCAGGGCGAAGAAGGCGCCGCCCTGGAGGTGATCGAAGTGCACCGGGTGGGCAACTCCAAAGAGCACCTTCCGCTGCCCAGCGAAGCCGGTGCTGTCCCCTACGTCCCCGCCTCCTTCGAGAAGAAGAATGAGCGCAACGCCGAGGCCAAGCGCAAGATGGCCCTGGCCCGCGAGAGGAAGACGGTGAAGACTCTGGGCATCATCATGGGCACCTTCATCCTCTGCTGGTTGCCCTTCTTCATCGTGGCCCTAGTCCTGCCCTTCTGCGAAAGTAGCTGCCACATGCCTACCCTGTTGGGGGCCATAATCAACTGGCTGGGCTATTCCAACTCTCTGCTTAACCCTGTCATTTACGCCTACTTCAACAAGGACTTCCAAAACGCGTTTAAGAAGATCATCAAGTGCAAGTTCTGCCGCCGATGATGATGGAGTAGCGGCGAGTAGGCCCACCCCATTCATTCTGCCTCCCCTAGTCCTTGGAATCAAAACCTTTGCTACTTTCCCTCTGACATTCAGAGCTGCTCGGCGCGCTGCTTCCAGACCTTCATCCTCCCAAGCCTCTCCCAAACCTCAATCCCCAGCGGGGAAGGAGGGCGCTCTGCGTAAAGAGGCTCTAGCCTCCGGGCAAGAGAGAAAGAAACCCCTGCGCTCTGTGAGAGGCGACCTTGGCTCAAACTGGCTTCAGAATCAGTTTGATTCCAGCAATTGCCTCCTGCTTCTTCTGCCTCCAAATCTTCGCGGAGGAACTTTAAGCTTCAGCCGTTAAAGGCAAAAGAAAAATCCACACGAAAAAGAACCTGAAAACCCAGCCGCTGCGCCCATAAAAGGCTCCCACGCGATCGCCTCACGGCTACAACTTGAACTTAATGTTCAGGACTTTGCTTCATTTCCCAGTAAACCCACCCCCGCCCCGTCGTGCTGTCTTCTCATCCTTCCTTTCCCATCTTCCCTTTATGCCCTCGCCAGTCCTAATGCACTGATTTGCTAGTTGGAAAAGCTGGGAGGGTCTGCTTTTCCCGATACCTAAGGTGTCCCGGGGAGTCTCCGTCTGCTGGCGTGCGCTCCCAGAGTAACTCTCCCGAAAACAGCCCCATGCTTTGTATTCTTGGATTGAAAACAAGTGGCTAGAAGTTGTCTGAATGGACCAGTAAGTACAAGGCTGGGCCAGAGGGAGAGAGCGAGGGAGAGCGGAACGAATTTATCCTTGCCTGCCTTGGTGTCAGCTCTCACCAAAGAAACTGACATTCGTTGGGAAGGGAGAGCGGACTTGTTCGTACAGGCTGCCCGCGAGTCTGTACGAGCTGGTATCTCCACTTACCTACTGTGGGTGGCGCCCGCCGGCCACGTTGCGTGAGCCCAGCGGGGGCGCAGAGTGCCGAAGATCCGCGCACCTTCGCGGCTGTCTGAGGTCTGGTTTGTGCTGGGCGGGTGCACTGAAAACGAATCCCAACTGGAGCCATCCCGCCTACGCCCCAGGACTTACTCAAGCGAGGGTGTGTGGGCTTGGTCGCTCAGTCCGGTTTTTCGGACCTCATGGACTGTAGCCCGCCAGGCTCCTCTATCCGTGGGATTTTCCTGGCAAGAATACTGGAGTGGGTTGCCATTCCCTTCTCCAGGGCATCTTCCCGACGCAGGGATCAAACCCAGGTCTCCTACACTGGAGGCGGATTCTTATCATCTGAGCCCCCAGGGACGCCCAACAGTTGAAGTTAATGGAAGCCACAGCTTCCAGAGCAGCTCTAGGGACTAGAAAAACTAGCAAGTCCCAAGGGTGCCATTGTCCGGGTGGGCCCGAGCTCTGGCTGGCCCTCCCCTTGGAACCTGAAAGGAGAAGTTTTTCCAATGGAAGCAGATTTTTTTCCTCCTAATTCACTTCCTCCTCCTTTTCCGAATGGAAAATAGATCTATTTCGCACCCTGACACTGAACAAGATTTGTTCTGCAGAATGTCCAGGACACTTGGTTACCAAGATTTTGTTTCCAAAAGGGAAATCAGGGCTTTCAGTAGAATGGGCCCCCACAGGTTTAGCACTATCTGTGACCTCAGAAGTGCTTATGTTAAATAGAGGCCCTAGGGCGGTAGAGGATGAGTTGGTTAGATAGCATCATTAACTCAATGGGCAGAAGTCTGTGAAAACTCTGGGAGATGGTGAAGGACAGGGAAGCCTGGCATGCTGCAGTCCATGGGGTCGCAAAGAGTAGGACATGACTTGGCGACTGAACAACAATAAGGGACTCACTAGGGGTGCTTTCTCTGCGGAGTCCAGGGGACTCCTGTACACAGCTCCTTGCCCCGACTGTCCTGCAACACAGGTTTGCCCAGAAACCGGCCTCGTCATTTTAATGTATGGAGCACTCCAAGCTTTCTTCTTAAAAAGTCCTTCTTTCAGCCTTGCCACTCCTGCTGAAAAACCGGTTTTCTTTACTGCCCCCAGAAGGGAAGTTATTCAGCTCCATTTGAATGTAAGTTTCCATCTACGTGACCAGGATCAAGAAGTTTGTTATAATTAGAGCTAGCCTCTAACTTTCTGATGAATGACGGGTTTCTTTTCCAATAATTGCACAAAGTTAATGATTCTTACTCCCTTCTCCGTTCATGCTTACCTTTGGAATGATTCCTTGGGCTGTTTTTAGAACTGTGTTAAAAAAAAGTTGCAAATGAAAAAAGTTCACTTATGTTAAAATGAAGAAAGTGAAAAGACAGCTCTATCACTTGTAGCCCATTTATTGTTCGTCAAACTGAACAAAACCTCCCTTTGGTATCTTTTTCTCAGACCTAAACCAAGAGTAAGCATCACATCTCCTTAAAAGAGAGAAACCTATAAGCGTTCTGAGAACTCAGTGGATGATTTTTCTATGCATAAGTAATGCTTTTCTTTTTTTAAGGTGTTTTTTTTTTTTTTTTTTTTTTTTGATGTGGTCCATTTTTTAAGTCTTTATTGACTTTGTTACACTATTGCTTCTGTTTTATGTTTTGTTTTGGGGGAGCTAGAGGCATGTGGGATTCTTAGCTTTACCACCCGAGGTCAAACACACACCCCCAGCACTGGAAGGGGAAGTCCTAACCACTGAACCTGCCAGGGAAGCTTGGCATAAATAATGCTTAAAAGGGGCTATGGTGGATAAAATTTCTCCAGTCCATCACTTATTTATTTGAAAATTCAATTTTTTTTTCTCACAATGGTTTAAGTAGAGCTATATGAAAAACCAAACTTTGCTGTATGTCTTCCTATATTTTAAGGACAAATTCTCTAGATAAAATAATTCAAGTCCTATATTGCTCATCTAAATTTTACCTTGATCAGCATTTGAAGTCTTGAGAGTTCTATTTATTTGTGTCTTTTGAGGAACTAGGTCAATGGCTTTGGGACCTTTGTTCTTCCTGCCTTGAAGGATTTACACACAATTGGGGAAGAAGCATCTAATTAGAGTGTAATTGCCAAAACAATAGAGAGATTTGAGGAATAAGTGCAAAAGAGCTGCAAGAGCCCCTGATGCTTTTTTTTTCTTTTAAAGTATTGTATTAAGGTAAAGTATATATGCATCAAAATTGGCCTTCACTCTTCCCTGTGACAATAAAGAACTTTAATAATGGTAATGCTACAATAAACTGATATCAGTAACATACACATCTTTATTTTAATCATAATCATTGTCTGCTTGTATTTATTTGTATAATTTTAAAGTTGAAGTTAAAAAAAAATACTGTTATTAGGAGAAAATCCTGCTATACACATCAGGGATCTGACACTTAGAGAAATAAATTTCATTTTAGCACAGAAACTCATGCTAGATGAGTGATTTCTTTTTTAAAAATTCCTGTCTCTGGAAAGAGAAGGTGACATTTCATCTTTTAACCTTGAAACCATGCATTTTCCCTGACTGACATCTACAGAGAAGATTTAGACGTCTGTCTAATTAATATGGACAGGGTGGGGGACTTGCAGAAGAGAAATGCAGATTCTAAAAAAGCGCCGGGGGCCTGTGTTGCCTTTTTAGCGCAGTTGACGGTGATGAGCCCCCTTCCCTGTCTTCTCCACAATGTCCAGCTGGAAGAAAATAGCCTCTCTGGTTTCAAATGAAGCAACACATTGTTTTGAGGTTTGTCACCTAATTGAAAGTGAAGGGGCATTTTCCTTTCTGGCTGGGTCTCACTTGATAGTGGGGTTTTTTATGGAAGATCTATTACTACATTAAGATTGATTCAAGTGCTCTCTTTTCCCTGTGGAATCATCAGCGAGGCCTCTTGTTTCCCATGTTATATTTGTTAATTTCACTGTTTTCTGGTGTCAGAATGATGGTTGTAGGGCAAAGTTAAACCCAAGTAAGCCTCAAGGGGCAAACAAAGTCAGAGCTATTATGGCCACAGAAGAGGACACTGTGAAGCCTAATTTAGGCAATGTATGTACATACATATTCTCCTGATAATGAAAAGTCAAGATAAGAATCGAGATAACAAGAACTGTACGGAGTTTTTCATTTGAAAAGTATTACATAAACACATCCCTGACCTTGAGTAAAATGATGCATTTGGTACATTTGTCTTCTAGATTGTGGATATCGCCCTTCTTGGCCTTTGCTTTATGCTCTGGCATCTTTTCCTCCAAGGAGACAGTGGCTTTCTGTTTTCTACAGGGCTTCTTGAGCCTGTATCAACACTCCAATTAAGAAAGAGTGTTGTTATCAGTCACTTTCAGTGCGACTAACAAGCCCTGATAAACAATTAGCAGCTGTCGCATGTCAGGCTCTTTTGGATAATGTTGAAATATGGGACTATAATATAAACTGCTATAGACACCCTGAAGGCATTTTCAACCTACTTGGGTATTCAAGAATATACTGCTAGGGCTAATCAGTAAACACTCAGCAGAATATAGGTATTATCTAAATACAGGTGTGGTTATAAGAATTTGGAGGACAATGATCATTGTGGGCTGGGGGATGGTAGGGAAGATTGGGTAAAGAAAACTGTGTAGAACATCCAGGATTGAGCTCTGAGCACATGAGGAGTTATAGAAAAAGGCAGATATTTTTCATGAGGTGACAAAGATAGCCCAATTCCCTCTATCAAGTGGGGGCCTGGAATGAAATTTTTATCTGGATTCCTTACATGCATCAGTCTGGATTGATTACGAAGGTAGTGATTCTAAAGAAAGATGCAGACTCAAAACTTCCCATGCGTTATAACAACATGAAGAGTCTGGGAAGAGAGAGAAGATGAATCTAAAGCCAAAGGACTGGGGATTAGGGTAGCTAGATAAGAGGAAGAATGTTCTGAGCAGAGTAAGAGGCAGAGCACTTGAATAAGAAGAAACTCATCAAACCATTAAAGAGTGACAATAGGGCGACCAGGGGTAGGTACAAGATAATGACTCACATTTACGTAATGTTTGTGATTTTGTCCAGTGGTTTTCACATATAAGGTGGAAATGTTAGTCACTTAGTCATATCCAACTCTTTGCAACCCTATGGACTATAGCCCACCAGGTTCCTCTGTGCATGGAATTCTTCAGGCAAGAATACTTCAGTGGGTAGTTATTCCCTTCTCCAGCAGGTATTCCCGACTCAGGGATCACACCCGGGTCTCCTGATGGCAGGCAGATTCTTTACTGTCTTTACTGCACAAGGGAAGCCCCTCAAATTTTGAAGTGGGTAGCCATGGTGGTTCGGATGGTAAAAAATCTGCTGCAGTGAAGGAGACCCAGGTTTGATCCCTCGCCGGGAAGATCCCCTGGAAAAGGGAATGGCGACCCACTCTAGTATTCTTACCTGGAGAATTCCATAGATATAGGATCCATGGGGTCGTAAAGAGTTGGACACGGCTGAGCAAATTTCACACATAAGAAACATATAAATTTCAGATAGCAAATCCTTCTGGAAATACTAATTAGACCATTTTAGCCAAAGCAGAAGAGTCACACACTAATGGGTACATACATTAATGCTTGAGATCCTATGTGGAATCATCATAATACCAGGCTGAAAACTAGACCTATGGTTTTCATTCATGGGGACCACTATCAATGAAAGCAGATATGTACTGTTTGGAGGTAATTTCAATGATGCAGGTTTGAAACAATAAATGCCTGAATGTGGGATGCTGGTAAGACTGAAAAATACGTCAGAGAAAGAACTGGCAAGACTTGGTGCCTGGATGTGAAGAAGAAGGGAGCTGAAGATGCTGACGAGGTTTTTTTGCTTGTTTGTTTCATAGATTCATCTAATCTTTCGTTAATTAATTAGCTTATTTATTTTTGGCTGTGCTGAGCCTGCATTGCTGCACAAGGGCTTTCTCTAGATGTGATGAGCATGGGCTACTCTTCCTTGTGATAAGCGGGCTTCTCATTGTGGCGGCTTCTCAGAGCACAGGCTCTAGGAGCATGGGCTCAGTAGTTGTGGCACGTGGGCTTAGTTGCTCTGAGGCATGTTGGATCCTCCCGGACCAGGGATCCAGTCCATGCGCCCTGCACAGGCAGGTGGCTTCTTACCCACTCTACCATCAGGGAAGTCTGCCGATGAGGTTTGGAGCCAAGGAGATTTGAGCAGATATCAGAAAAGGGAAAGTTAGGCATTGCTTCTCCTATGGGTCTTTGTTTTTTCAGCTTTATCTATAAATGTGAAAAAGCTTTGTTCTCTACTAAAAAGAATTCCCAGCCCAGATGGCAGGGAACTGCTGATAACGGTAGTGATACACGTGGTATGACATTTGAACAATCTGTCGTTTGGGTGATTATGTGAAGAATGCCACCTCCTAGATCAATGGTTGTACTGATTATTGATGCATTTTTAAAAAGTAGAATATGTTCATTGTTTTTTGGAGAGAGCACAATTCCAAGAAACTATAGCAGCCTTTCAAGAAGAGTGCCCCAAACTCAGATGTTAGGCAGGGGTATTTGAAACCCAGAAGACTGGGTATGTATGGTTGACCAAGTGAAGAACAGAGCAATCCAGTTTGCTCTTCAAGTCCACTTATTAAGAATCAAAGCAGACCTATTTTATCCCTAAACTAGATCTTTCTAGAAAATCTAGATCCATGAGACTGAAGTATCCAGTGAATTTTGTTTTCCAAATAAATCACTTTGCAATGGCAAGGTTGGGGAAATGAGTCGGATCCACAGGCAATTCCAAATCTAATCCTATCTCAGATATTTCCAAGATCCCTGTCTGTAATCCTGAACAATTGCTCAGACTTCCACAAAGTTCACCAGGCCAAAATTTCAAAGAGCTGTCTTGCATTGGCAAGTGGTCCTTTTGCGTCTCATATGGTTTCATCTCTGAAGAAAGAAAAGGAAGTCGGTTGACTGGGAGAAGGAGAGAGTGGGGAAGAAAAGAGGAGACAATAGGACTCACCTGTCTTGTTATTTGGCTGGCTGTGGAGATTGATGAGGAAGTGTTTTGAAACTTCTCCAAAGTCCTTGCAGGAGAAGCATTCTATGAAATATAGGGTGCTTCATGGTTCCTGGAAGCAATTAGTCTGTCTTTGCAAGAATTAAAAAGAGAGAAAGCAAACTTTGAAAGCTAGTTTTAATTTTAAAAGAACAATATTAATAGAAACAGGAGTCTAATTGTAAATATTCACAATGTAAGATTTGAAAGTGTATACTGTGTTATATAGATACATCATTTTTAATAATGACTAAACATGCTGTATGCATATCACAATGCAGTTGTGTAATGATGATCTACTTATGAACATGCACAGGCCCTTCAAGGTTTAGGAGGGATTGACCATGTATTAGGGTGTTAGAGAGCCCCTAATGCACTTCAGTTCCTATAAAGAATCTGGGTAGGTATCCACAATTCTAGAAATAACCTTAATAATCGTAATGACATTGACATCAGTGTTAATAGTTTCTGTTTGGTTAAAACATCCTGTTATAGATTAAAGATGTTTTAGATGGTGGTGATTATGCTTACCAGTATCCAAGAATTTTTCTTCCTGGGTATAGTGCTAGATTATATTTCTCAACCTCCTTTCTTATGAGGCTGATGTTAGACTAATATGATACATACAGAATTAATATCTTTCCTTTGAAGGTTGGACTGTAAATACCTCCAGAGTGATCTTCTTTTTCCATTTGGTAGCTGGAGAGGATTCCCGGCACCTGGAGGAAGATGGAACCACAGGTACAAGGATCCCTGGATCCCTTCTTTGTGTAAACCAGATTCTTCTCCTCTTCACACCCCATGCAACTTTTGATTGTGATATGAACAGAAATAAAGCTGAGCTTGAATTAATTACACTGAAATTTTGGGGATTGTTTATAGAACAGTCTATTCTGATCAACATAAAATATCCATAAGTAATACACCAAGTGACAAATTTGCAGTCCTGTCAGTGACTCTGTCAGGAAGGTTGCTCCAAATAACTGAAGTGACTGACTGCCAACTTCTTTCCATTCTGGCCACGGTCACTAACTTGCTGGGAAGGAATGTACATAGGTCAGGATGACACCCACTCAGCGTATGTTCTGAAAAGTACTGGGCATCCAAGAGGAGCCTGGAGTCCATCTCTGGTACCTAAGCCCAGAGACTTAGTTTTGCTCTGGCTTTAGTTTTACAGAGTGCCTTTATAGGTAGGCCCCTGAGCAACAGCTTTGGCTATTTTTTGGGCTTTTGGGAAAATTATAAAGTAGAAAAATTGATTTTCAATGCCTTTTCTTTTCTTTCAGGCAGCTTGTTCTTCCATTGTGCTTTCCCCATTAGTCTCTCAGAACTTGCACTGCCTGTCCTACATCTAAAGTCTCCTACAGGCCATTTTTATTCCCCATTCTCTTAATTTTGGATCATACCAAAGGTAGTGGAGGAGCAGACCAATCCAGAAGGAAAAGAAAATTGACTAAGTTCACTAGCAATGATGGTGAACAATGACAACTTTTTTTTTTATCATTTAGACAGCTGAGAGAGGGCATTAAAGAAATTGGAATAAAGAAATAAAGAAATTCCATATTCTTTACTAGAGACACTGCTAATCATAATGACATTATGCAAAAAACAAAAATACTATAGAATGTCTTGTGGTATGATATGTTTCCTTGATTATAACACATAAACTTTATCTCCAGGGAAATGAGACCATTTGATCCTAGGTATACCACATTTTTCTAACAGCATTTTTTTTAAGCCCATGTGCTTATACATGTAGGTAGATGAAAATAAAATGCAAGCGGCCAAGAACATTTCCTGTATTAATACATGAGATTTTTCAAGAGTTCTTTAGTATACTTAGATGGCTTTTGCAGCTGGAATGGCTTAGACTAGCATTATGGAGGAAAGACTGATAAGGGAGTGATTAATAATAGAGGTCTGCAAAGAAAGAGCTAAGAGGTCTTAGAGATGGATTGGATCTGAAACAGGTTGCTAAAGAAAAAAAACACATTTAAAGATTTTAGAGAGTGAAATAGACTAGAAATCGGAAATAACAAGCAGAAGGTACTACTCTGGGAAAGAAGAAATAGAAAGTCTTTGATAAATTTACAGAATTCGATTTGAATAACAGGAAAAAATAGAATCCAGCTAAACCGGTAAGAGATAAGTGGGCAGAGAGAGGCCATGAGGTCATTGCATGTGGAACACCACCACGAGAGGTTATGTTGTTATAAGAACTAAAGGGAAGGATTACATGAAATAAACATTTTTTTTTCTTTTAGATAAAAGGAAACCAATGCATGTCAATAGTGACTAAGGAAATGGAAATAACAGAGAGGGAAGATTGAAGGCAGGAAGAAAATATTCTGGTGAAAGAAGAAATAATTGAAGGGGTGAAGCCTTGACGAAGGCAGGAGGTTGAAGGGTTAAATTTTGAGGTGGAGATACTCTGTGATCTAGGAGGTGCAGGGAGAATGTGTGAAAAAGTAGATATATAATCCAGCTTTGGGGAGGAAGGAAGACACTGAATGGCTTCACTCCAGAGTCACACATTTAGATGGATGCCCCCGGTGAACAATCAAAATGGAAGCACATCTGTTATCTGGGAGCCAGATAGAAGGCCAGATAAAGTTGAGTGGAGTTGGAGGCTGCTGCAGTGCTTGGGGAACGTCGCTTCCAAGTTTGTGCTGACCTTTAAGCTACAGCACGTGAGCGTGTTTTTTCTGCTCCTCCTAGCCTCTCTCTTTCTTTTTCTTGCTTCTCCACTACATTTGGCATGATCCAAAATTGAGGAATTGAGGAGTCAATGCATTGGAGTACTTTCTCAGGCTGGAAGTGGTATCTGATCATATTTAAACATTCAGTTGGTATGAATTTCTAATGTGCTCTTACCTTGATAGTTTTGTGTGCAAATTTTCTTATTACTTGGTTTACCATACCTCTTACCCTTAAGTCATAGTTTGATAATATCTAGTGTGGTAATAATGGGTTTGACAGCACCATTACTGATTTTTTATAAATGTTTATATATATACATATATATGGGCTTCCCTCATAGCTCTGTTGGTAAAGAATCCACCTGCAATGCAGTTGGGAAGATCCACTGGCAAAGGGATGGGATACCCACTCCAGTATTCTTGGGCTTCCCTTGTGGCTCAGCTGGTAAAGAATCCTCTTACAATGCAGGTAGACCTGGGTTTGATCCCTGGGTCAGGAAGATCCCCTGGAGAAGGGAAAGGCTACCCACTCCAATATTCTGGCCTGGAGAATTCCATGGACTGTATAGTCCATGGGGTCGCAAAGAGTCGGACACGGCTGAGCTAACTTCACTTTCACTTTCATATATATATATATATATATAAAATATAAATATATATGATTTATATAAAATATATTTATATAAATTCATATAAAACATATTCATATATATATATATATATATATATATATATATAAATATAAAACTTGGGCTTCCCCAGTGGCTTAGCAGTAAAGAATCTGCCTGCAATGCAGGAGACGCAAGAGACATTGGTCGGATTCCTGGGTCAGGAAGATCCCTAGAAAGAGGGCATGGCAACCCACTCCAGTACTCTTGCCTGGAGAATCCCAGACAGAGGATCCTGGCAGGCTACAGTCCATAGGGCACAAAGAGTCGGACATGACTGAAGTGACTGAGCACACATGCTTGCATATATATAGTTTATTATAATATAAAAAGTACCAAGGTGGGGCAGCTCTGATCTAGGTGGATGGGTATGTGATCTCATGTTTTAGAAAAAACATATTGGTAGTCCTTTGATGGCTACCAAAGAGGTAGTGCATGCATTGAGGAAGAGTCTGAGAATAAAAATGCCATAGACACCACCTTGCTTTTGTAATTCTTGTTAGTTGATCGAGGAGCTTTCACCATTAGAGTGTTTTATAAGTCTTATATCATCCCTGGGATATATAAGTGGAAGAGTTTCCAAATAAATCTGCCTTTCTACAGATTCAAAACAGATACAGAGAATTTAAGTGATTATCCTACTTTACATGGCTGATTAGAGATTCTAGTTCTCTGTCCACAGAGCATTGAAGCCCCCAAGAAAGAAGCAGATCTACCAATCTAATGATGGAGAGGGATTAAGAGGCAGACCTTTTATGTCCTTAGAAAGAAAACAGGCTAGTAGTGCTAGTGTGCAAAAAAGGCCAGCTCTGTCTTCTCTCAGCTTCTCCTGTCTCCTCAGTTAAATGAAAAACCCAAGGAGAATAAGGTCACCATCTATTTAATAGTTAACATTGAATTATCTCAGATCATAATTTGAATTAAAACATATCTCTTTATTGATGTAGAATTAAATTCACTTGTGGTAACTTGAAGTTTACATTTAGCATTAGTCATGGCATTCAAGGAAAGTTAATCCCAAATTAATCCTATAAATTCTGCTAATGTAGCCATGCTAAAAAAATGGGACAGCTCAAGCAATACAGCCTTTCCATGTTTTTCCTCTTCAGGTGCTAAGTTATGACTCCTCTTTCCGCTATTGAATAACGAATGCATTTATCACAGAGTGCCATCGGCCAGAGTACAGATTTAAGTGAGAAATGGAAAAAGCATTGATGCCTATTAACTGTGATGTTAACCTTGGATAATGGTGTCAGTGATTTTCAGAATATTTAAGCTACAGGAGGAATCCACTGTCATTTTCATCTCAAAGTTGCTTCTACTGTCTTATTTTGGCCAGGAGCTAGATCTTCATGCTTAACTAGGAAACCATTAACATTATGACATAGCACCTTGTTTGTATAGTTGAGGTAATTAATTTTAATTCAAGTAGGGCTGTAGTGTAAACTTTGTAGAAATATTGACTATTCAGAATAAATTATATTTAAATATGTTCTAACACCTTGTGCAAACCTTTTGAAAATGAAGGCACAGAGAAAAGTTACAAAGCCATTCATCTTATTAACTCTTTGTCGATCAAAAGTTTCCTGAAATTTAGGGTCTACAAACTGGAGTAAGGATTTGTTTTCAATATTTTTACAGAGCTTCTGCCAGGTTTCCAATACTGTGGATACTCTAAAGACGCACATAGTTTTCATGCACATTTCCTGCAATTAAACACTTATTATCTAGGCTGTAGATTGGGGTAAATTCTGGAGTACCCATGAGGAGAAAGGGTAACCTAGCCGCAGAGAGGAATGGCTGATAACAGTGAGGGCTGTCAATATTCCAGCATAAAGGAGAAATTCCTAGGAATTTGCCACTTAGTGAATGGTCGGCAAAACACTGAAATGTAGGAAGACGAGGAAAATCAGGGGATGAAGTGACCCCACAGCAGTACTGCAAACTATTTATGTAGTTGGATGATGAGGAAATGAGTTGTGATCAAAACTCCCCATGCCTTTTACTGAAGTAGCATGTTGAAGTGGGCAGAGTTGTATGTAAATGCTTATACTCTAATGGTTGTTCTTAATTCTGGCTAGTTTGAATTATTGGGGAACTTTTAAATATATGAATGACTTACTGCCACCTGGAGATTCTGATTCATTGAGTCTGGAATTAGGCCTAAGAAATCACTATTAACTAAAAACACCCTCCTTGGGTGATTTTAAAATACAGAAAATGGATACAAAGAGGTTAGAAAACGTTTAAGGGCATGTTAGAAAACTCTTCATATATAAAGATGTGTTTTGTGCTTCATGATGATATTAACTTTATGAGTCTGAGACTTTATAACAGAGAAATATGACATTTGGGACTGTCTTTTACCTTTGAGAAAAAATGAGAAAAGGCCAATAAAACTTCGCTCTTGGTCTCCTGCTTATGACAGGAAGCCTCCTGGGAACCAACAATATAGCAAACAATTTAGAACTCAGCATAAATAGAAACTAACTGTAAATGGACTTTTAAAAAGTGATTAATATTTAGGATATCTACATTATACAAATGCATCAATTTTAGATCTTGTGAAGTTAAAAATGACTGCCAGAACCAAAAAGGTTAATGACATCCTCTGTTAACTAGAATTAGGCCTTGTCATTGATAGAACATTTACTGCCCAGTGTCGTGAAGGAGATATATATGTACCTTTTGCAAAATGACCTTTATAGACAAATCTTTAAGGTTGTAAATTTGAGTTTGCTAATGATAAATCACATTCCTGGAGTTTTGGAATGAGGAAGGTGATTGATCCATGTAATAACTCAAGAATAAACAGGAAATATTAGCAAGGAACAGGGATGTAGGTCAGTGGTCGTTTTGGCAAATACAGTTTTGACCTCCTGCTGTCCTATATCTTTGGTCCTTAAATTTGGTCCTATTCTTAAATTTGAACTTAAGCACTAGAGATGCACTCAGTGTGCTAGAGATGAATTTAAGCACTAAGTCTAGAGATGTACACTAACCTAGGTGAACCAACTTATTTAATCTGCCATTATTTTAATAGGAATGTACTTATAAATACAAATTATTTGACAAAAATAAGTTCTCTGAGGAAAATTAAGGACAAATTTTGAAGGAATTAGATAACTAGAACAAGTACTATATCATGATAGATGTTAATTTTGTTGAAGTATAACTGTTCTAATAAATTTGCTATTAAATTCTGTTTATAGATTGATTGTTCCCATCAAGGCTACAATCTAACTTGTTAGAGTTAAAAATGGAAAACTTTAAAATTGTACAAGAATTTTCTAGTTAATGATAGTCATTTTCATCCCCACATTTAATTCTCACCTTTCCTGAATTCTTAACACAATCAACAAGAAATAGAAAAAGAGAAAAAAAATACCCATAGAGATGATATCAGTGGAGAAGAAGAGGTAAAATTGACATCAATGAACTAGATACTTTGAGAAATTTCTGAAAGATGTATTAGAAATAGTACCAGATCTGAGGGAGATATCTACATGCCTAGAATGTAATTAATTCTTCCATCCATCCATCCACTCTTTTACTCACTTAGTTTACAAATATTTATTGAGTGTACATAATGTGTCTCATATTATTGAGACACTAAATCTTCCCAGGTGGCCCAGGGATAAATAATCTGTCTGCAGGGCAGGAGGTGCAAGAGATGCAGGTTTGATCCTTGGGTTGGGAAGAGCCCCTGAAGTAGGAAATGTCAACCCACTCAAGTATTCTTGTTTGGAGAATTCCATGGACAGAGGAACCTGGTGAGCTCCAATCCATGAGGTTGCAGAATCAGACAGGACTGAGCATACACACTCAGCTTCGAAGATCACAGAGGCAACAGTATTAACACAATCTTTGCTCTCGTGAGGTCTAATGAGGGGAGACATTGTCCAGAAGTCAATGAATAACTAACAAGATACTTTCAGTACTGATAAAAGACTACAAAAAGCAAACTAGAATATTATAATAAGGAGGATTCCTGGGGGTGGAGGAGCACTAGCTGTGGTAGGATGAAGCTCTATTTTATTGTGTGTGAGGAACACCTCCCTGAAGACATGGCAGTAGTGCTGAGATCTGAATAATGGGAAGGAATCGGCCACAAGAAAATTCGGAGGAACAGCATTTCGGGCAGATGCAGTAACAAATGCAAGTGCTAAGAAGAGCCAAAATGGTCCAGTGTGGCTGAAGAGGAGTGAAGGAGCGAGTTATAAGACGTGAAGTCGAAGTAGATGCAGCTCTACTGCTAAGGTAGTAAAGTGTAAGCTTCAGGGCCCCACATTTGCATCAGTTCTTGTAAGACCTTGAAAAGAATTTTGTATTATTTTTCTTGAACTGGACTCATCAAATTGCATAAACTTTAGGTTCCTTAAAATTTGGGTTCGCTCCTGAATCAGAGGTCCAGGGTCAACAAGGAAGAATTTATAGGCTCTGGAAAGGGCAACTATTTTTTTTTTTGTTGTTGATCTGGGGAGTCTTAGAGGGTTTGGGGCAGGAAGTACAGTGCTATGACCTGATATGTGCTATCTATTATAGAAGGATTTCTGCGGCAGCTCTCCAGTGGATGGACCACGTAGGTAGGTAGGAATATAAAGCAAAGTCCCTTAGGAGGCTTTTTAGAGAGTTGTCCCAAGGACTTAGGAGATGGTGGCTTGGAACAGTGAGGCAGCAGTGGAGATGGATGGAAGGGGATCTGTGTAAAATCATCTGAATTAAATCTCTAAAAATTATCCTTCCAAGTTCAAGTTGAAGGCATGGGTGGGAAGTGGGTAGTGACTAAAAGTAAAATCTTAATCCAAATAATGACTTTGAGAAATGCATACTACTGAACCAAATCATGACATAAAAGGCTAATGAGATGTTTTTAAACGAATAACATTCATTATTAGTGAAAATGTGGTGACAATGAACATTCATATGTACAGTTAATAAAACATCAATTGGCACACATTTTTCTGAAGAGAAATTGGTGCTATGCATCACAAACCTTTCAATGTGTGTTGTTTTTGTTTTAGTAATTCCATTTTTAGTAAAATCTTCTGTGGAAATAATCAGACCACTGATGAAGCATGCATTTATAGAAATGGTTCTTATAGAATTGTCAACATTGCAGATGAACTGGACAGAGGTTAAATGTTCAATAATATGGGTTTGAGTGAATTCATTAAAGTAATCCATACAATGAAATACTATGAAGTAATTAAAAAAGAATGCATAAGCACATATGTATTGGTTTTGAATGATATTAGCAATATGTTGTTAATGAGAAAAGCAAGTTACAAAATATTGCACATGAAGAAATATTTATGCATATGAATAACAAAAAGTCTTGGATAGATATCTACATGTTAACGATGTTTATCTTTTTGTGGTAGGGCTGAGGATGATTAAAATTTTTTCTGTCATGAATTTTCATAACTCATGTGATATAAAAAATAAATTTAATTAGTGGTGGGAAATACTTTATATTTATAGAAAATTTGTATTATGTTTATTATAGCTTTTGAGACTCCAAAGCAAATATCTTTTGCCATGTGGGATGCATTGTATATGTAGTTATAATCCATTAAAAATTTATTTCCATAATGTGTTGTGGAGACACGAGTACACACAAGAAACAATTAGCTGGAATGAAATGAAATAAATAACTCAATGTTAAGTGATGTAAGTAACACAATTTGTATCAGAAGATCAGTACAGACAGAATCTACAGGGACCCAGGGAATCAACTCATTCTGCCTTCTGCATGAAATGAGATGAGCATGGCTTTTTAAGCTGATAGGATTGGATTCAGTGGATAGAGGAGTCACTTGGATGCAGAGATTAATGATTTATGAAGGGAGAGGTATAATTAGACCTTGTTTGCGTATTTGAAAGAATAAAGTCATAAGATATATGGTAAACTAGGAAGAATAATTCATAAATTTCATTATGAATCCATCATCTGCTTGTCAGGAAATTATTCTGGCCTCTTGAACAGTAGAGAGATGTGTGCCTTTTATTTTATTCTATGCAACAGGGATTAGAAGCCCTGGTGGCTCAAATGGTGAAGAATCTGCCTGCATTACAGAGACCCAGGTTTGATCTGTGGGTTGGGAAGATTCCCCAGGGGAGAGCATGGCAACCCACTCCAGTATTCTTGCCTGGAGAATCCCATGGACAGAGGTGCCTCCTCCCCAGAGGAGTCCTTGGGGTCGCAAAGAGTTGGACACAACTGAACAGCTAACACAAGACAACAACAGGGGTTAAAGGAAGAAACCCTTGACCAGGAGAGTAGTGACAGACTCACGGACCTAAATTTAAGGGGTTAGATGCAGGATTTGCCCGAATGGTGGCCGTGAGACCATTCAGGGAAGCCTCAGCAACTTACTGAAGCCAAGTGACAGGAGTGAGTCCTTTTTCAAACTGGAAAAATGAGGTGAGGCAAAACCAGCCTGGAGAAAGAGGGAGATGAAGCTTGAAGAGACATAGTGGCCCTTCCCACAGGATAAGAAGGAATAAAACCTACAGTTTTTCTGATTAGCCCTGTAGTTCAGGCTTCCGTTGTTAACGTGGTCCACTAATCCAGTCTGGCTGCCTGTGAAGCCCTTGCTGAACACCACGGGAAAGGACACATCTACGTGTTTTGTGTTTCTGAACTAAATCTTGACCCATCTTTAATTGCCCCTCATTTCATATGCCATGCTTTGGTTACCTGGGCCATGAAATTAGCTATTGATTCTTTGATTATCAGTAACTTGGCCCTCAGTTTTCGTGGTCAAGGTTATGCACCGAGCTATACGTTTAGCTGCTGTGACCGAAAGTGCTGTGTCTCCATTCTGGATAGTTGGTGGCTTCGGCTGTCCCTGTCCATGTGCTCAGTCGTGTCCGACTCTTTGCCACCCCAAGGACTTTAGCCTGCCAGTCTCCTCTGTCCATGGCGATTTTTCAGACAAGAACGCTGGAACAGGTTGTCACCCTTCTCCAGGGGAATCTTCCCAACCCAGAGATCAAACCCACATCCCTTGTGTCTCTTGTCTTTACTCAGGATCATATAGCTTATTCTCTATATCTGTTATTAATGTACCACTGCATCCTTATTTGGGTAGTGGTAAGAAAGTATATCATTTTCTACCTTTTGCTGTTAATTTAACTGTGTCTTTATATTTAAAGTAGATTTCTTATGATAGCATAGAATTGGATCTTGTTTCTTTATTAATCTGAAATTTCTTTTAATTGTGTATTGTGTCTCTAAGCCATGTCCAACTCTTGCGATTCCATGGACTGTAGCCCACCAGGCTTCTCTAGCCATTGGATTTCCCAGGCAAGAATACTAAAGTGAGGTGCCATTCCCTTCTCCAGGGGATTTTCCCCACCCAAGGATGGAACAAAGATCTCCTGTACTGCAGGTAGATTCTTTACCGACTGAGCCACCAGGGAAGCCCCATGGTGTATTTAGACCACCGATATTTATGTGTATGCCAGTATGACTGATGCAAGGCAGTTGATTTGCTCATACCCTCCTTGTGCAGCAGAATGACAGACCGTGCTTTCTCCCCAAAGAATAGATATTGCAGTGCGGTTTGGCAGGTGCCATATGATCCACAAGCTTATGCTAAACAAAGGAGCATAGATTGGGTCTGAAACAGGGAAAGGTGCTCTCACACAAGCCACTAAGTCCAGCACAGCCTGAGAGGATACTGTGTCTTGGCAAGGAGGTGTTCCAGGTCCAAGGCCTGCTTTCATCCTTGGCGGCTAAATGAGGGTCAAAAGACTACATACACAAGACTGTCTTCCCCAAAAAATGTGTATTATAGAAAATTCGAAATAATACAAGAAAGCACAAGGAGGAAAATCATTTCACTCATAATGCTACCAGCAGTAGGTAACATCTCATTATTTTTGATATGTTTTCTTTCCATTTGTATGTATTAGATACACATAACATTTTATATACGTCAGATCATAACTTATAACCTGATTTTTCACCTTGTGAGCATTTTATTATATCCTTAAATATTTCAAGATCACTCCTTCATATGACTATACTATATTTAGCCTTATCTGTGACTTTTGATATTTAAATTGTCTTAAACTTATTTTATTTTTGCAAATATCATTACAATAAATATCCTTCTCCAAAATCTTTGTGAATATTTTTACTATTTCTCAAGATAAATTCTTAAAGTAGATTTATCAGTCCAGATGGTTTGACCATTTTTAAACATTCGATGCTAACTGCCAAATTATCTTTCATAAAGATCAAGCCAATTTGCTCTTCCACTGGAATTGTAGGAAAGATTTGTTTTTGGAAAGGTGGAGGAGTTTTTCTACCTAATTTTTCCAGATGAGGAGAAGCAGAGACAAGCATAATTTTTCTTGATAAAGGAAAAATTTAGGGATAGTTTTGTGAATTGTGGGTTCCTCTAATACTTCCTGGTTGAAAACATAGCTAAGAGCAGCTTCCTGAAGAGTGAAGTGATAGAAAAGATTTGAGAGTTTGTGTATTTTAAACATTCCTTTAAAAACAAAATTCAAATAAGTGTTTTCTGTTCCCCTTAAAATTTCTTTGAATATCTTGAATTTTCAGGCACTTTCTCACTTTTTATGGAGTTTGGGAGTTTCCTCTTCTCTTTTCCTTTTTTTTTTCATTTTTCAATGAAAAATTTTCTTCACGCGCCTCAGATTCTGACTCAAATGCCTATCCCTCCTGAAATTATTTCTGATTCCCTCAAATCCGGCAATTGTTCAGTCACTCTTAGAATTGTGTGTGGAATCTACTGTACAAACTTTTGATTTTCAGTACATATGGTTTTATGTGCAGATCCTACTTGAGCTTCCAACACAGGGCTGGTGTCTTGCACTGTTTCTGTTTCTCCAGAAATGATTCTATCAGTTTGTACGATTGTAACATGAAACTATAGACTGCATAATAGCAGGAACAAACTCTATTTTCTCACTATTCCACCTACATCTCACACTGCTTAAAGCATAGTTGGAGCTCAGTAAATATTTTTGAATAAGTGAATGAACAAATAGATTTAATTTATAGAGCAGGGTGACTTCAGAAAAATTATGTGCTTCATTTTCTCTTGAGCAGTCTCATCAGGGAGGAAGGAAGATTACATTTTTGTCCTCCAGGAATCTTTGGACTTCTAACGCTTGACTTTTCCTTACCCACAGAGCTCTTCAACTTTGGTGATGGTGGCAAGCAGGCTAGTGCAGACCCTTCTAGGGAAATAAAAGCCATTAAGAAAACTTGTGTCATGTGTGTTTATATGTGTGTGTGTTTAAGGCAATTAAATTAATTAGGTCTAATTTTGCAAAAAAGAAAGAAAGTGAAATCTCTCAGTCATGTTTGACTCTTTGTGACTCCATGGACTGTAGCCTGCCAGGCTCCTCCGTCCATGGGATTTTCCAGCCAAGAATGCTGGAGTGGGTTGCAATTTCCTTCTCCAGGGGATCTTCCTGACCCAGTGACTGAACTGCACCGCAGGCAGACGCTACCGTCTAAGCCACCAGGGAATTTTTACAAAAAGGGAGGAGAGCAAATCAATCTAAGTTTATAGTGTCAAAAGGAGAGAAAAAAAAATGTCTGCTTGGGTTTATCCCCAGGAGTAAGATGAGGAAAGGATCCTAGGTCCCTTGGGAAGTAGAAAGTCCTGAACCCATTTAGATGTGGTAGCTCCGAGGGTCAGGAGTCTGAGGGGATGGCTGTGAGTTCTGAGCCGTGTCCTTAGGGGCAGGCAAAGCCTCCCTGTGGCCGGTCTGGGCCTGAAAGTGAGTGAAACTGCCTATCCACAAACGGAGCTTGTTGGCTTGGGCCACAGATGGCGCAACAGCTTGAACAAGCAGTGAGAAATGGTGCTTCACAGTAGCGTGTGTCCCCAAAGGACGAAAGGCGATTGTGGCAGCCACAGACCGAGGGGCTTTTCAGCTCAAAACTCTAGCAGGCTGGAAGGTCAGCTTTATCTGTCTATCGAAATATCCCGGCAATCTTAACAGGGTGCAGAAAGCCCAAAACGACTGATATGTCTTCCTGCTAGTCTGCATGAGTAGGGAATTGATCCTTTTCTAATTCACTTGAAACATTTAAGGAATTGTGGTATAACATGTACCTTACACTTCCCAGGGCAATTCATACCTCATATAATTGTAAGTTTGTTTTCCTAGTCACGACCTCCTACAGTTAGGGGCATCTTATATAGATTTCTAGGGTATTCTTATCTGCTGGTAAAAGGAACACTCCAGCTTACTCTCCAACTTTTAGCCTAGGTATTCATAGGTTTCTGGACTAATTCTTATGTTTTAATGTTTTAAAATTATTATTGTTTACTTTAGTTTCCTTTTTCTTTATATGGAGCAATATTGGGTGAGTATATACCTCCACACATACTGCAACATACAATTTTCATTAACAGTGTATGCTGTAGGATGTTTTAGGAACTGTTCTTCCAAGCTTATATTTAACGTTAAAAAAAAAAAAAAGAAATGCTTGGAGGATAGCTTTTGTTGCAGACCAGCTGTTTAACTTAAATTTAAATTACTTTCTGAAACATGTTTCCTTGTTGAATATGTGCAAATTACATTTCGGATGTGAAAATGGTGGTTTGTAGGTGAAGAATCTTTGCTAATCCTTCCATCAAGCTTCTCTCCCTTGTTTTTAGTCCTTTATCCTCCCAAATAATTAAATGAGGTTCTCTGTGCATCATTGATTAAAAGGAATTGAAACTCAAGTCTATAATAAGGACCAGGGTACAGCTGGATTAAATAATTTTTCTCCCTTTTCTATTAGGGTGGAATTGAGGAATGCATTGCTGGCTACCCTCACATTTCTAGTATTCTCAAGTAGTGCTCTGCCATTCCAGGAGAGATATAAAAATGTTTCCCTTTGGAAATCAGTTTATGATATCAGCAAGTAATTTCAGAACCATCAGTGAAAAATTCTGTTTCATACTGTAAAGGTGTTTTTTCCCCCTGAGGGAGAAGGAGACCAAGAACAGTTATGAGTTTTAGACACAGTGTTGATTATCTGGGTGCCTTTGACCTTACACCAATTGCATCCACAGGACTTCCACGGCAGTCCTTATCTCTCCATGGAAGCTTAAGAAATGACATTGATTTTCCAGGTCTTTAAGCTGATTCTCCACCCTTTGCCCTTTTTTTTGTTTTTTTTGCTTGTTCTCTTCTAGGCTGTGTTAGTAAGCTCCCTGGCCTTGACTTTTAGTTAAGTTATGGCAACAGGCAGTTTCCCCAGCAGACAGTAGAGTCACAGGAGAAAGAGGTCACGATGTTGGTGTTTCTTTGTTGTCACCCTCTCCTTTCAGCTTTATCTATTCCAGCAATGGATATTTCCTTCTGAGATGACAGGTCCTGCAGTTTTCTGACGTGTCTTTGGTTACACTGGTTTTCTTCTCTACCCTCTTTTGGGGCCGGAAGGTGGAGATAATTTTCTGCTATTTTAATCCCTTAGTGCTCTCTGAGTCCCTTGTGTATTCTTAACCCTCGCCTCACTTTTCTGAATAAATAATTCCTTCAAGATTCCTGCTGAGTGCAGCTATATTTCTTTCCAAGCACTCCTAACACTGGGCTGATGAGTTGGGAAGATTGACTTATGGAATGACCCTGAGTTTCCAACTCTTTCAGATGGCTTCCTGGGCAGTAAGTGGTAATTTTATAATAACTTTTTGGAATCAACCAGCATCCCATTTCAAAGTAAGGCTTAGGTTGCTGAGCCCAGTTGCCTTGGGCTGGAAGAAAGACAAGTTTCAGTAAAAAAAAAAATGTAGATTACCAAAACGGACTCAATCAAATTTCCCTTCTCCCTTTGGCTTATTGTGAAAGTAGTACTTGCCTAGTAAGCTTAGGCATAATTATTTGTTCTGAGACAAATCAGAATCTAGACTTGGGCCTAAGGGAGAGCTGACAAATGATAGTGGTCCATTGTAGGAGCTGTTGATGAGTAGGGCTTGTACTTGTGTTTATCTGTAGGCAAGACAAATGTTGGGCAGCCCATGGACCACCAGGCTGTGATAATACTTTCTAGTGCTTTGCAAAGCAAGCTGTGCCCTTACCATCTGGTCCTAGAGCTTTGTGAATTGTACACATGACTGGTTTGGCACTAAATAACCCAGAGAGGTAAAAACAGTGGCATCTACGGTGTTGCTTTTCTGTTAATTTTTAAATTAATTCCAAACGAAAAGTGAGGGTAAGTGGGGTGTTGGATCTTTGTTCTTTTTGTGTTAATATTTAAAATAATCTGTCTTTCCTCTTGGAGGCTTCACAGGTGGCTCAGCAGGTAAAAAATCCATCTGTGATGCAGGAGATGCAGGAGACAGAGAGTTCAATCCCTGGGTCGGGAAGATCCCCTGGAGAAGGACATGGCAACTCACTCCAGTATTCTTGTCTGGAAAATCCCATGGACAGAGGAGCCTGGCAGGCTACAGTCCACAGGGTTACAAAGAGCTGGACATGACTGAAGTGACTGAGCATGCACACACATCTTTCCTCTTAGTGTAAAGGATGGGTAAGAGGACAGGCTGAGGATTAAGTGCATGTCATTTCACATGTCTGGGGTGAGCTGAATGTGGCAAAGGGCTGCATCTGAAGGTTTCACTCTGGTGAAAAAATCAGTTATCTCTAGGGAAGCTTTAGATAAAAAGGAACTTTGAATGAAATCTAGATAAAGATCCATTGAGAAACTTTGAATCATTTACTTATATTTTTACTTGTTAGAAAAAAATTTTTTTTTCTTTTTACTTGTTAGAGGTCTTCCCTGAAAGCTCACTTAGTAAAGAATCCACCTGCAATATAGGAGACCCCAGTTTAATTCCTGGATCAGGAAGATTCCCTGGAGAAGAGATAGGCTACCCACTCCAATATTCTTGGTTTTCCCTTGTGTCTCAGCTGGTAAAGAATCCGACTGCAATGCCGGAGACCTGAGTTTGATCCCTAGGTTGGGAAAATCCCCTGGAGAAGGGAATGTCTACCCACTCCAGTACTCTGGCTTGGAGAATTCTATGAATATATAGGCCATGGGTTCAAAAAGAGTCCAACAGGACTGAGTGGCTTTCACTTTCACTTTACTTGTTAGAAAATAATATCTTCAATTCACAACCATTCACACGTTTATGGAGTGTTTCTTGAAGGATACAGTCCAACTACTTTTCTAGATCCTACAAAAGAATTGATGAGTTGGTAGACAAGAGAGGGCTACTTGCTTGTATTGCATCATTTTAACACCCTTCTCTTACCAAGTGCTCTTAATCAATGGGGTTTTGTTTTTGCATTGTGTTTTTGTTGACCCGCCTTGAGGGACTTTGTTAGAAAGTCCTGAGTGTCTTATTTTGCATTTACTGCAGGATTGTTGTTGAGAATCTTGTTATTTACATTTCATACAATTTTTTACATAAGGACTCCTGGCAAGACTCTCACAGGACTTCATTTTAAGAATTTTTTTTTGAGCAATTGGTATTTTTTTTTTTAATTGAGCTGCATTTGACATAAGATATTGTGTAAGTTGCTTCCCAGGTGGCTCAGTGGTAAAGAACTTATCTGCCAAGCAGAAGACACATATTCGATCTCTGTATTGGGGAGATCCCCTGGAGAAGGAAGTGGCAACCTACTCCAGTATTCTTGCCTGGGAAATCCCATGGACAGAGGAGCCTCACATGGGGTCACAAAGATTCAGACATGACTTAGCGACTACAGAACAACACTGTGTAAGTTTAAGTTGACAATGTATTGAGTTGATACATTCATATTGCAATATAATTGCCAAAATAGGCTTGCTAACACCTCTGTTATGTCACATAATATGTGACACAACTAATGTGTTTTTATTTTATGGGGTCACATAACTTACACTTTTTTCCCTTGTTTTGGCTGCTGGAAAGTTCAGAGCTAGTTCCTGGTCTATCTCTAAGCAATAGAGTTTCTATTCTACCATCTTGATGTTATTGTCTCTTTTCCAGACCTTATTTTTCTTTTTAATTCTATTGTATGTATTTTTAAAAGCTACCTTAAATTATTTATGAACATAGTTCAGTTCAGTTCAGTTAAGCCGCTCAGTGGTGTCCAACTCTTTGCCAACCCATGGCCTGCAGCACACCAGGCTTCCCTGTCTATCACCAACTCCCAGAGCTTGCTCAAATTCATGTCTATCAAGTCAGTGATGCCATCCAATCATCTCATCCTCTGTTGTCCCCTACTCTCCCTGCCTTCAATCTTTTGCAGCATCAGGGTCTTTTCCAGTGAGTCAGTTCTTCCCATCAGGTGACCAAAGTATTGGAGTTTCAGCTTCAGCATCAGTCCTTCCAATGAATATTCAGGACTGATTTCCTTTAGGATGGACTGGTTGGATCTCCTTGCAGTCCAAGGGACTCTCAAGAGTCTTCTCCAACACCATGGTTCAAAAGCATCAATTCTTTGGCGCTCAGCTTTCTCTATGGTCCAACTCTCACATCCATACATGACTACTGGAAAAACCATAGCTTTGACTAGATGAATCTTTGTTGGCCAAGTAATGTTTCTGCTTTTTAATAGGCTGTCTAGGTTTGCCATAGCTTTTCTTCCAAGGAGTAAGTGTCTTTTAATTTCATGGCTTCAGTCACCATCTGCAGTGATGGTGTCCATATTTTTTTGAAGTCCAAAAAATAAAGTCTGTCATTGTTTCCATAGTTTCCCCATCTATTTGCCGTGAAGTGATGGGACCAGATGCCATGATCTTAGTTTTTTGAATGTTGAGTTTTAAGCCAGCTTTTTCACTTTCATCAAGAGGCTCTTTAGTTCCTCTTCATTTTCTGCCATAAGGGTGGTGTCATCTGCATATATGAGGTTATTGATATTTCTCCCGACAATCTTGATTCCAGCTTGTGCTTCATCCAGCCTGGTATTTCTCATGATGTACTCTGCATATAAGTTTAATAAGCAGGGTGACAATATACAGCCTTGACGTACTCCTTTCCCAACTTGGAACCAGTCCTTTGTTCCATGTCAGATTCTAACTGTTGTTTCTTGACCTGCATACAGATTTCTCAGGAGGCAGGTCAGGTGGTCTGGTATTCTCATCTTTTTAAGAATTTTCCACAGTTTGTGGTGATCTACACAGTCAAAGGCTTTGGCGTAATTGATAAAGCAGAAGTAGATGCTTTTCTGGAACTCCCTTGCTTTTCTTATGATCTAAGAGATGTTGACAATTTGATCTCTGGTTCCTCTGCCTTTTCTAAATTCAGCTTGAACATATGGATGTTCTCAGTTCACGTACTGTTGAAGCCTCAGTTGGAGAATTTTGAGCATTACTTTGCTAGCATGTGAGATAAGTGCAATTGTGTAGTAGTTTGAACAATTTTTGGCATTGCCCTTCTTTGGGATTAGAATGAAAACTGACCTTTTCCAGTCCTGTGGGCACTGCTGAGTTTTCCAAATTTGCTGGCATATTGAGTGCAGCACTTTAACAACATTAGTGAAAAAGTGAAGTCACTTAGTTGTGTCCAACTCTTTGTGACCCCATGGACTGTAGCCTGTGAGGCTCCTCCATCCAAATAATTTTTGAGGCAAGAGTACTGGAGTGGGTTGCCATTTCCTTCTGCAGGGGATCTTCCTGACCCAGGGATTTAACCCGGGTCTCCCACATTGCAAGCAGACACTCTTACCATCTGAGCCACCAGGGAAGCCTTAACAGCATTATCTTTTAGCATTTAAAAGAGCTCAACTGGAATTCCACCACCTCCACTAGCTTTGTTCATTGTGATGCTTCCTAAGGCCCAAGTGACTTTGCATTCCAGGATGTCTGGCTCTAGGTGAGTGATCACACCATCATGATTATCTGGGTCATGAAGATCTTTTTTGTATAGTTGTTCTGTGTCTTCTTGCCACCTCTTCTTAATATCTTCTGCTTCTGTTAGGTCCATACCATTTCTGTCCTTTATTGAGCCCATGTTTGCATGAAATGTTCCCTTGGTATCTCTAATTTTCTTGAAGAGATTTCTAGTCTCAAGTTCATAGATTATTTATCAGCATAGTCAGGATGTAAATTAACAAACTAAACAAGCCAGAAAGGAGTATTTTTAAAAATTAATTTATTTATTTTAATTGGAGGCTAATTATTTTGCAATATTATACCAGTTTTTGCCATACATTGACATGAATCGGCCATAGGTGTACATGTGTCCCTATCCTGAACCCCTCTCCCATCTCCCTCCCCATCCCATCCCTCAGGGTCATCCCAGTGCACTGGCCCTGAGTGCCTTGTCTCATGCATCCAACCTGGACGGGCGATCTATTTCACATATGGTAATATACATGTTTCAATGCTATTCTCTCAAATCATCCCACCCTCACCTTCTCCCACAGAGTCTGAAAGTCTGTTCTTTACATCTGTGTCTCTTTTGCTGTCTTGCATATAGGGTCATCATTACCACCTTTCTAAATTCCATATATATGCATTAATATACTGTATTGGTATTTTTCTTTCTGACTTACTTCACTTTGTGTAATAGGCTCCAGTTTCATCCACCTCATTAGGACTGATTCAAATGCATTCTTTTTAATAGCTGAGTAATATTCCATTGTGTATATGTACCACAGCTTTCCTATCCATTTGTCTGCCGATGGACATCTAGGTTGCTTCCATGTCTTAGCTATTGTAAACAGTGCTGCAATGAACATTGAGGTACACGTGTCTCTTTCAATTTTGGTTTCCTCGGTGTGTATGCCCAGGAGTGGGATTGCTGGATCATATGGCAGTTCTATTTCTAGCTTTTTAAGAAATCTCCACACTCTTCTCCATAGTGTCTGTCCTAGTTTGCATTCCCACCAACAGTGTAAGAGGGTTCCCTTTTCTCTGCATCTTCTGCAGCATTTATTTTTTGAAGACTTTTTGATAGCAGTCATTCTGACTGGTGTGAGATGGTACCTCATTGTGGTTTTGATTTGCATTTCTCTGATAGTGAGTGATGTTGAGCATCTTTTCATGTGTTTCTTAGTTGGAGAAACGTCTGTTCAGTTCTTTGGCCCATTTTTTGATTTTGGCCCATTATTTTTCTGGTATTGAGCTGCTTATATATTTTTGAGATTAATTCTTTGTCAGTTTCTTCATTTGCTATTATTTTCTCCCATTCTGAAGGCTGTCTTTTCACCTTGCTCATAGTTTCCTTCATTGTGCAAAAGCTTTTAAATTTAATTAGGTCCCATTTGTTTATTTTTGCTTTTATTTCCATAACTCTGGGAGATGAGTCATAGAGGATCCTGCTGTGATTTATGTCGGAGAGTATTTTGCCCATGTTTTCCTCTAGGAGTTTTCTGGTTTCTGGTCTTACATTTAGATCTTTAATCCTTTTTGAGTTTATTTTTGTGCACAATGTTAGAAAGTGTTCTAGTTTCTTTCTTTTACAAGTGGTTGACCAGTTTTCCCAGAATCACTTGTTAAAGAGATTGTCTTTTCTCCATTGTATACTCTTGCCTCCAAAATGAGTATTTTTTAATGTTTTCTATGAGAATTTTTTATGCCTACAAAGTGTCAGAGAAACAAACAAACAAAAAATAGCACTGATCAAGATATGAAACATTAAAATCATTGATTATTTTGCATGGTTACGTAGTAAAAAATAATGGTTGTCTGCCACAATAAGATTGCTCCTCCTTTGCTTAGTTCATTCAAAGTGATTTATGCGATTTGATCTGGACCATATAAGACAGGCTTTTCTAAATGTCTGGTGTTTTACTCTAACTGAGAAGTGTCATTAATGGGCATTGGGTTAATTAGATGGAGAAGGAAATTTAGAAGGAAATTCTTGGGGCTAACGCAAAATGCGTGCTTGAAACAGTGCAGAACTCTGTGGTCCTTGCCCCACCCCATGTCCTCAGCCTGCCTTTTGTCTGTAGGAAAAACTTTTGCCAAAGAGTAAGTTTCATCAGGTTCTCCCCAGGTGGCACTAGGGAAGAGTTGGCCTCTGGACTGGTGTCTGCCCTCTCCCCACACCCTCATTTGCTAGCATCCAAAATAAAGCACAATTTCCTTACCACCAGCCTGGCCTGTCTAATGATCTTTGAGCAAGAAGCAGCTGGACCTGGGTTTGGGAACACGTTGACCAGAGATTTTGAAGTAATCTTCATTTTTGTTAATATGGTTGTAGAATTTATTAAATATTAAACCAACTTGTTAGTTAGTTTCTCAGTTTTGTCTAACTCTTTGAGACCCCATGGACTATAGTCCCCCATGCTCCTCTGTCCATGGAGTTCTCCAGGCAAAAATACTGGAGTGGGTTGCCATTCCCTTCTCCAGGGGATCTTCCTAACCCAGGGATTGAACCTATGTCTCCTGCATTATAGACAGATTCTTTACCATCAGGAAGGGAAGCTCATTGACCAACTTAGGTATACAATTACACTTTTTCATATTTGAAACAATCATTCAACACAGAAACATGCTTTATATGCTTTATTAATTCTAAAAGACTATTTTGTGGAAGGTAAAACATTCAGAACTTTAGACTTAATTATAATTCAAATTTCAAACTGGTAGGTTTTTAGTTTTAAATATTTGATTCTCAGAAGTTTAAGATGAGGAAAGTCATGAATGAGTATTTGATAAATGGCTAAATAGTTTTATTGTCAAGTTTTGCAGAATTTATGAGTTCAACATCCAAATGGAGATTAAATTTAGAAGGCCAGTGAGAGATGAAAAGTTCTGAATGATTCATTTAGTTGTGTAATTTATTTGTTTCACACTTTCATGTGAAATATTCAGGTTTTCAGATTTTACATTCTATCAGAGTGCCGCAAGAGGTACACGCACAAGTCTAAAGAGAAACAGTTAAGCCTTCAAAGCGGGGGGAAAAAAAAAAAAAGGATTTCAATTCCCGGAGTTTAATAAAGCAGCACTTACATACTTATGATGTCTTTACGTTTCACTTGCATGAGGAAAAAGTTAGCAGCATTTTTTTCACTTCATTTTCCCTCCACAGACCATTTTCATTATTTGTTCTTACAAACATCTGCTCTACTCAGGGCTATGAGACATGACCAGGATACCAAAAATAATGATGCTTTCATTCTGTCTAGATGTAAAATGATTGCACAAATAATTAGACAAGAATATCAAACCCCAAAGACATGAAATTCACACGACATGTAATAGAGTATATTGCAGCCTGCAGTATGATAAAATTCTGTGTACCTTTGTTCATTCTTTTTTTTTTTTCCCTTTGGTTAAGACTGGAAAAAGCTTTAATCATGAGTCACTGCCTAAGTTGTAGTTACAAAGTACAGGGAACATTTTAATTTCCAACATTTTGATAATACTGATGAAATGGGGAGACAGGGAGGTATGTGTACACTTAGAAATTTTGGCTACATTAGTGGCTCCTAAGTATGGCTGTACTTGGGAATTATATGTCAAGTGGTTTTTCACCTTATTATTATTTCTTTAAGGACTTAGTGTCTGCCTGGTAATATCCTTGAAGGTCAAGCTTTAGAAGGTTTGGATTGGGGTTGGGTATTTGGAATTTTATGAAGTTCCTTAAAACTTACCACGTGCATCTGAAGCTGAGAGTCTCTTGGCATAATTTTAACTGACATAGAGTTTAGTCTGTGATATGATTTTTTTCCCTTTCTGACTTAATCCTTACACACATGTAGCCGAGCGTTTAACTCAGAACTCAAACACATCAGGTCTTAATTCAGTTCTTAGAATTGTAATATTACCACTAGGAGATACCACTAGGAGAGAATAAATAAAAAACCAACAGCTTCCTGGCTCCTCAGTCTCAGTAATTTGAATATCCTTTGAGCAGAGCCTCTAACTTGCCTTGTCTGATAATAGTGTAGGTGGCTGTGTTAGTCGCTTACTTGAATCTGACTCTTTGCGACCCCCTAGACTGTAGCCTCCCAGGCTCCTCTGTCCGTGGAATTCTCCAGGTGAGAATACTGAAGTGGGTAGCCATTCCCTTCTCCAGGGGATCTTCCTGGCCCAGGAATCGAACCTGGGTCTCCTGCATTGTAGGCATATTCTTTACCATCTGAACCAAGGCTTACAAGTGCCGATATGCTCAAACAACCTGCCAATCCCTCCCATTCCAACCAGAAGAAGGTCAAGTTTGGCATCACAGGGGGCTTCCAGAGCATCTGGTCATTGCTGAAGTTGAGGTGCCAAAGCTTGATTATTTCTAAGTCCGCTTCTCTGTATGGAGGACAGTTAGAAGAGTAATAGCGCAGCAGAGCAAAGATGGGAACCACATCGGTCATTACAGCTGGAGGCTTTCTTGATTGGAAACGTTCTTTTGGATGAAATGGAGTAAGCTATATTATTGTGAAAGTGAATCTGTGCATATGAAAAGATGCTCAATATCACTAATCATCAGAGAAATGTGTGATCTGATCACACTTATCAGAATGGTTGTAATCCAAAAGACCACAAATAACATATGCTGATGAGGGTGTGGAGAAAGGGAATGGTAATGCACTGTTGGTGGGAATGTAATTTGGTGCAGCCTCTGTGGAAAATAGTATTGAGGTTTCTCAGAAAACTAAAAATAGAGCTACCATATGACCCAGCAAAAATTTCACTCCTGGTTATAAATTAAAAAAAAAAAAAAAGAAAATCCTAATTAAAAAAGATACATGCACCCCCAATGTTCATAGCAACATTATTTATAATAGTCAAAATAGGAAAACAACCTAAGTGTCCATCAGTAGATGAGTGGATAAAGAAGATATGGTTTATTTGTTTTATATATATATATATATAAAAGGGAATATTAGCCATAAAAAGAATGAACTTTTGCCATTTGCAACAACATGGATGGACCTGTGGGGTATTATTCTTGGTGAAATAAGTCACAGGGGAAGCCCCTTCACAGCCTGGAACCATAACTAAGCCCAACAAGAAAAAGAAAAGACTTCTTTCCTGGCAAGATAAGCCAAAGACCCTGTTACTCCAACCCTCCCAACTTCCTTTTCTTCTGTATAAAGACCTCCTTTCCTTGGTGGGTGGGCACTTGCATTTTGCTCACTGTGGCCACAGACTCTGAACTGCAATTTCTCTGTTGATCCTAAATAAACCCATCTTTGCTGGGAAAATACCTGGCAGGCTATTGTAGGTCAATAGTTCAAGTTGTTTTAAGTGTTAATATTCTGTTTCGGCATTTAGAATGAGGGAGGTTTTGAATGGTGTGTTATAAATCATTTTTAGATGCAATTAGATAACTGAATTCAGTCCCCAAATCCCCAGATCTTGACCAGCCACACTTAAACCTCTGATGAGCCTCTCAAAGAAGATATTAAGCCTAGAGGATTCAGAGATGTAAGTGCTTAGTCTTTGCTGTGAGCTTTTGGCCCCAAATTTTTAGGGGAACTGGGTTGAAATCATTGGGAGTCCTTAGAATTTCCTTTTCCTCTTCTCCTGTGATTTATGGTAGAGCAAGTTCTGAGAGGCAACTCCTTAACTTTTTTCTCTGACAGCTATCTTCTTTCCTCTTAGCCAAGAGGAGGAAGAGGAGTGATGAGAAAGAGGATGCTCCCTTTTGAATAGGAGAAAGGCTGGTTTGTCGCATGCTTCAGTAACATGGCAGGAGGAAGAGCCAAGAAGATGAATTAAGAAAGAAGGTGGGAATTCTTTCAGAAACACAAGTTACAAAAACAAAAAGGGGGAGCTACATTTCCCAGAAACCCAAAAGTGTAATCGTTTTCCTCTCCTAAACCCTCTATGAGCATTTTTGAACCAGTAACTTTCTTGATCTTGGTCCTGACACATTCTGGGAGAGAAAGCAGACTTAAGCTGGCTTCTAGGTGTTTATAATAAGTCTCAGTATATTTTTATGTATGAAAGAACACCTTCATGTTTTTCTTTGCCAGACTGTTTTCCTTCCTTCTGTTTCCCCAAGGTGATGCAATCGGATTTAGGGAACCTTTTAAACATTGTCTACTATGACTAGCTATTGAAAAATAAATCTTGGGAAATTACAAAAATGATAGGGTTACTTTTAGGTAGTATCTCTTGTGAGCCCCCTTCCTGTCAAGCACCAGTTTCTCTCACGTATTTATTTTTTGAACCATTTGAATTCCCTGGCTAAGATGGTAGAGTCTGCCTACAGCGCGGGAGACCCAGTTTCTATCCCTTGGTTGGGAAGATCCCCTGGAGAAGGAAATGGCTACCCACTCCAGTTTTCTTGCCTGGAGAATCCCATGGACGGAGGAGCCTGGCGGGTTACATTCCATGGGGTTGCAAAGAGTTGGACGTGACTGAGCAATTTCACTCACTCACTCACTCGTGAAACAGGTACACTAGTATTACTGTGATGCAGCATGGCATAATGCTTAGAAGAATGAACTTTAGGGCTGACCTTCTTGAGCTTGCCTTCTGGTCATGTCATTGATTAGATTAGCTGTGTGTGGTTGGGCATTTGTCCTAAACTTCCTTTGCCTAATTTTCTTATTTGTAAGAAAGGAAGGTCAAAGTGAAAGTTGTTCAGTCATGTTGCTCTTTGTGACCCTGTGGACTGTAGCCTGCCAGGCTCCTCTGTTCATGGAATTCTCCAGGCAAGAATACTGGCATGGGTGGCCATTCCCTTCTCCAGGGAGGTGGATAGCCATTCCCTTTTCCAGGGAATCTTCCCATCCCAGGGATCGAACCCAGGCATCCCACATTGCAGGCAGATTCTTTACTGTCTGAGCCATCAAGGAAGCCCAAGAATACTGGAGTGGGTAGCCTATCCCTTCTCAGAGGATCTTCTTGACCCAGGAATCGAACTGGGGTTTCCTGCATTGCTGGCAGATTCTTTACCAGCTGAGCTACTGGGGAAGCCAAGGGAATAATAATAACAGTGTTGTTGTGAAGATGAACTGATTTAATACATAAATATTTAAAACTCTCAGAACTGTGCCTGGCATATATGAGACACACAGTGAAAATTAGCAGTTATTTTCTTCATTTTTCAGATGAGGAAATAGGCTTGGGAAGATAACAATTTGCTTAGGACTATACAGATGATCAATGAGATAATTTAGTTTCATGTTCAGATTGTAAGTGTGTAAAGACCTCTAAGATCACAGTCCTATGGCACTCGCTGTAGAAAGGGCCAGAGATTTTCAGTTCAGAGTAAATACACAACCTAGCCTCTGTCTCCAGCTGGATCACCTTCTTTGCCATGCTGCTGTCTGTCTCCAAGAACCTGACAGGTATGAACCCCATCATGGGAGACCCTTGCTCTCTAGGTCTGTCAGTGGGAGGCCCTGGCAGAGAATCAGAGGGGAAGAGAGCAGAGTATGGTAGGGGTATGGCTTTTCTCTTGATTTCCTGTGGGTGTAATGGCTTTGAGCTGGCTGTATCCCTCTGGCATAGTAATTGCAGTGGATCAATAGGCTTGTTTAAAGCAAGGCATGTGTTGTGTTAGCTGGGATGGCTAGTCTAGCAACAACGTCAAAGGAATCAGGGCACTTGAGTGAAGATGGAACAGAACAGGGACCAGACTCCCAGAGGAGTTGCAGCCTTCAAGTCTTATCCCAAGACCTCTCTTGGGTCTTTGTTTTTCCCTCCCAAGTGAGAAGAGATGTCACCCCTGAGTCCCAGCCTCAGCAGCCTCCAATTCTGAACCTTCTCTGTGTGACTCCCTGGAGTAGGGCAGGGAGTCATAGTATTTTCTCTTAGGATTAAAGACTATTTACTTTTTTATTAATTTTTATTGGGGTGTAGTTGCTTTACAATGCTGTATTTCCACTGTACAATAAAGTGAATTAGCATTATGTCTGCTTATATCCCTTCTTTTTTGGATTTCCTTCCCATTTAGGTCACCACAGAGCACTGAGTAGAGTTGCCTGTGCCATAAAGTAGGTTCTCATTAGTTATGTATTTTATACATAGTAATGTATATATGGGATTCCCTGGTGGCTCAGACGGTAAAGCCTCTGCCCGCAATGCGGGAGACCCGGGTTCGATCCCCGGGTCGGGAAGATCCCCTGGAGAGGTTCAGTCCCCGGGTCAGGAAGATCCCCTGGAGAAGGAAATGGCAAGCCACTCCAGTACTCTTGCCTAGAAAATTCCATGGACGGAGGAGCCTGGTGGGCTACAGTCCATGGGGTCGCAAAGAGTCGGACACTACTGAGTGACTTTTCACTTCACTTTCACAATGTATATATGTCAATCCCAATCTCCCATTCATCACCCCTCCTTCTCGTATCCATATGTTGGTTCTGTCCATCTATGTCTCTATTTCTGCTTTGCAAATAAGATCATCTATACTATTTTTCTAGATTCCACATATAAACAATATTATACAATATTTGCTTTTCTCTCTGTGACTTTACTTTGTATGACAGTCTCTAGATCCATCACTTCTCTGCAAATGGCACAATTTCCTTCCCTTTTATGGCTGAATAATATTCCGTTTTATGTATGTGCGACACCTCAAGATTAAAGACTTTATTATTTGATCAGGGCTCCTATAGCTCTACTCCGTGTATTTTGGATAGACTCCTGACCCACCCAGAGCCTGAAGAACTAGACAGGGCACATCACATATATCGAGGATTTCGAACTGCTTCCTCGATACCCTTTCAAGTACATGGCTGATTTAGAATCCTTATGAGGAAAAGGGTTTGCTCATTAGCATTGTTACTGCTAATGTTTTATTAGTCTTGATTGATTTAGATAGATTGGCATGAGGTTTTTAGAACTGGTGGATTAATTTGCTTTTTGTCAAGAAGATACATAATGAACTGGGCCTGTCTGTGCTAGTGCCTATGAATGATTTATGTGGTCAGTAACTGATCAATCATCTTTCAATTTGGAAACTTCCACTTTTGAGGGAAATGTAAATTTGACCTCAATGATCAAATTTAGACCAAAGTCTTAAAAGAAGAAATAAAAATAATTTGAAACTTGTCCTGCTATGACATTAGCAAATAAGTGTGAGGTGTTTAGATAGAGGACCATGTCCTCACTTTCCCAAAACGTAGCTTTGGGTAAGACACTTAATGTTTGACCTCAGTTGCTAATTTGTGAAAAGTGACAGTGTTCATATCTTTTTTCTTCCTTTCCTGAAATGTGGAGAATTTAGTAACAAATAAAACCAACATGATATTTAGTGAATATCTACAATCTAGGCTTCATATATAATAGTAGAGGAAATATATTATGTTTATGCCTGTCTGAGACTTAGCCATGCCATTTGTAATGTGGAAGCTTTGGATTTGATTACGAGTTCTGTCAATTTCTAAATGTGGTGAAAATTATTAACCATTTATTAGATGCAGGAACTGTATGAAGCACTATATATATAAATGTTAATCTTTACAACTCCCCTGTGAAGGTGCTAAATTTTTACTCATATTTTACAGCTCAGGAAACTAGGACTTAGAAGGTTAGAGTAGCTTGCTCAAAATACACAGCCAGGAGAGCGTGAGCTTTAGCCTCTCATCTCAGCCAGTACCCTACCCTTCCTCTTGAGAGTCTATCCTCTGCCTTATCGAATGCATCTCATCTATTCTCAGACAGCTATCTACCACTCTCCATTTTTTAAAGTTTTTATAACCGACACCACTATCACCAGCCAGTGGTGGAGGACTTCTGAGTTACTGCCTCTGTAATTAATCTAGACCAGGGCTTCTCAACCTCAGCACTGCTGACATTTTTGTCCAGATAATGCTCTTCATGAGCAGCTGCTGTGTGCACCATAGGATGTTTAGAATCATCTGTGGCCTCTACTCACTAGATATCAGTAACAACCCTCCAGTTGTGACAGCTAAAAATGTCTCTGGAAATGTCTTCTGGGAGAAAAGTTACTCCAGGTTGAAAACTGCTAAGTTAGACCTCGACTGTGGGTTGATATGTTTGTGTGTGTGTGTGTGTGTGTGTGTGTGTGTATTATGTGAAGCACTTTGAACACTTAGTAATGCTGACAGGGGCCTGCTGACCAATGAATTTATACTTGTAGGAACCTCCTGTTTCATATTGTTAAAATGATGATTGCCTTACTTGGAACTCATGCAATAAGGTATGAGCTGGATATGCTGTCAGATCTCTATGCTCTTTTTGTGTCTTCTGCACATTAACCCGTGAGTAAACTCTCTAGGGAGTAGTAAGGGCACAGGCTGGAGTGAGGTGACCTGGCTCTTATGCATAGCACCTCCACGGCTCCACAAAGCTTTTCTGTTCTTTGGGTCTCAGTTTTATGATCTGCCAATGTATGTAATTAGGTCAGATGATCACCAAGGTCCCTGCTTGATTTAATAACTAACAATTTTCTCTCCAAATACTCAGTTACTCATATGGCAAACTAGTTCTTTCTGAACATATTATGGTTTGCAACAATAAGACTGCTTATTTATTCAATTCTAATGTAGCAATAAATGCCACCCTCCTCCTAGTTCATTCCTATACTTTTGGATATCCTTTTCACATATAAATCTCAACTATTACTAGTCAGAGCCTGCTTGTCAGTCCTGGTGAAGCCTGCCTTAAAGAAATTAGGAAATTTTTACAGTTGGGCTACAGTTGGCCTAATGAAATGATGAAATCCTTCCCCAAATCAGTTTTTTGCTTGTACTTCACAAATTGCATCCGGCAAGACATCCACCTTGTAAAAAAAAAAAAAAAAAAAGTCCAGTATGTTGCCCTTGCATTATACAGGTGGGGAGTTCCTGCTTTGTCTTATTTCCTCCAGAACAAAGATGTAAGGAAGAAGGCAGCAAGAGCAGGCCCCTACTACAGAGGTTCTGTCCTTTGGCCTCAGAGTTTCACTGGTTGGAGATTCCATTAAAAAAACACCTTGTTTTGAGGCAGAAAAATACATTGCAACAACAGCATAATTATGTGAAGGCTGACTCCCAGAACCAGGCAGTGGGGAGGTCTGATCAGCAGCCCAGCTTTCTGCTGAGCACAGGTTTCTGGTGGCAGCACTGGGGGGCGTCAAGTGTGAAGATCAGCAGCTGTGCTCGTGTGTGATTCAGGAAGAAAGACCAGCACAGAGAGTGAGGCTGGACGGACTAGGACGCTTGTTACCAAAGAGCTTCTAGGGGCTCTTAAAGAGCATCTCAAATGTAAAATGCCCCAAACCCAGCTGACCAGGCACCTCTGTGCTGCTCCCTCTGTGCGCCTTCACCTAGTAAATGACATCATTGTTCTCACCCTGCCCAAGCCAGAAAGCTGCATGAATTCCTAGATTTTCTTTGCCTTTTGTTTCCCTGCACAGAGGATCAGTTTTTCCTGCTGGTTTCTCTCACTCTGGCTCACTTCTATCCTTCTTCCCTGTAGATACCTAGTCCAGGCCGCCACTGCCACCTGCCCGGGCTGCTTCTATCATCTCATAACAAGTGTGCTAACCAAGTGTCTTCCCCTCTGCAATCCTGACTCTTGGTTTAAATCACAGTGATTTTCCCTGAACTCCAAGATGAGCATGATATTCTCATGCCTGTTATACTGTGGTGGCTTCCCGTTGCCCTCAGGCCTCCTATCATGGTTTTTAAGGCTCATCTCAACCTGGCCTTGCTTCTGCCTCTGATGTCACCTCTCACCACTTCTACCTGGTACTCTGTGCTCCAGCCATACAGAAATAATCCATGACATTGCATTTCCTCTTATCTCCAGGCCATTTTCCATACTGTCCTTCCTACTTCAAACCCTAGAGATGAACACTTAAAAACTCACAGCCAGGAAGGTAGGAATGTTTAGTCACTGGAAAAACTGCTATTTGCAAAAGCATTTCTTAAACAGGCCATTTATCAGTTGGAAATTTCTGGTTGTGAGCATAGAAAACCTGTGGTTTAATTTTCAAAACTTGTACCTCAAGCCGTTTTCTTACTTTTACCCTTTTCTCTCTCTAATCTAGACATATAAATATAAAGGATGTCTTTGTGAAGGTGGGATTTTAGTTTTTCTAGTAATAGTTAGGCTAAAGAAAGATTTTGAAGTAGAAAGACCTGATTTCAATTTTCAAAGTTTATACATGTGTGCAAATGTGAAATGTGTGAGAATTAAAGATGGAGATAACATTAGGGAAAGAAGAGCAAAGCTTTGTGATGTGGAAGACAAAAGGAATAACGGCTAAAGTGTAGGTACAAAATATTCCTTGGAGATGACCACTTAAAAAGAATGATTATTAGAAGATTATATGAAATCATCTGTGGAACTTTTGAAAATTATAAAAGACTATAGAATTTAAAGGATCTTTCCTTCATTAAAAAAATACAGAGATTAAGCCACATACTACTAGAACTGGAAGAAATCCTCATTTTACTGATGAAGAAATTGAAGTCCAGAGAGGTTAAATATTCTGGGCATCATCACAAGGCAAGTTAGTGGTGAAGTGAAGTACCATTGTGGCCAGCAGAAAGGGGATTTGTCAGAACATTTTAAATACTGTTGAATTTTTTATTTGTTTGTTTTTGCAGTGGATTGACAATTTCTATTCTATAAATTAATATGGTATGCCAGAGAATGCTAGGAATATGTAATTTAGAAATAGAGAGTTCTTATCATGGGAATCAGTGGCAGCACAGAAGTGTCAAGACTGAGTTCCAGGAAACTTCTGCTGCTGAAAGACTGTCAGCTGCACTTTACTGGAGAGAGGCTGTGCCTCCCTGTCAGCCTGATTTGGTGATAAATGTCAATAGGAGATGTGGAAGGAAATTAAAGTTCAGTTCTGAGATGGATGGTTAAGGCAGCCAGGATAAAAAGTAGAGGAAATTATTGCAACCTGACCATCAGTTTCTTTTCTGGAGATAATTTTGGTGTCAGATAAGACTCTGGCATAAAGGACTCAGTCCTTTTCCTTGGAATTAAAAAAGAAATCATGTTTTAATAAGCTTGAGGTCCCACTCAGAAGGCAGATGGTGGAGTGAGAAATAACAACCAGTGTTGGACTGCCTCAGCTCACCACTGGCAAGCAGATTTAGAACCATACCCTAGAACATGATTTCTGGACTAGTAAATGACATCTGTTCTCATCGATGGGGATATCCTGCAAGAACCTCCAAATATTCAACCTACCCAATCCCTCTCCCCATCATGGTATTCCAGACAGATTAATGCCAAGGCCACATAGAGCCATAGTGGCTGAAATTTCCTGGACAAATGACAGATTTCTGGTGCCAGCCCAGGAGAGTACATGAAACAAGTACCTCTGGACTCATGCCCTTCTCACTAACCTGCCTTTTTCACTGGCTGTGGTTCTAATTTGTGGCAGTTCATCATCATCAGAATTTGCTTCACATGCTTGTCTCTATATCCTTGTTCTGTCCTTTCAGAGAGGTTTTCAGTATCCTTTGTGCTGAGGAGGCTGGCTGGTTATCATCTGCTTTAACCCACAAACCAATGTGCTTATCATGGTTGTGTAGGTGAGAACACGCCCTGGTTCATGAAGCACTGGCATGGAGATGCCCACCTTGAATGATGGCCATGTGCTCAAGAGGGCACTGCTGTCTCTGTCTCATCCACCTACCCCCAAGCTCAAGTCCAAGCAGGCATCTCCTCTAACCCTGCCTGCTCACCCCAACTTAGCTCAACAGCCCAGCATCTACAAACCATGAGCAAGAGTCCACAACTGACTCCTGCATCCAGCACAAAAGCTCTGGGCACACTGGTCACAAGAGAGAACGGTTAAGTGGTCATGTTCCCTGCAGGGCCTGCGAGGAGGGTGAAGGCAGAGATGGTTTCCGGATGACTTGGATGCCCAGGAAGGGTGGGGCTTTCTGTAGAAACCATGGGTTCATTATTTCTTACTGGTTCTCACTTTGTTACTTGTATCTGTTCTTGGCAAGAGCATTTCAGAGTCTGAGTGACGGACTCCATGCTCAAGCCAGACTTGCCCTCCATTGTATCTCATTTTGGTTCTGGAAGCCTCTGCTGAGGGCCTGAGGGGAAGCCTAACCCCTGAACCTTGACCTTGGAGCTAACACTCCAGGCACCTGCTTCCTGACCATGCCTCAACCCCCAGACTCAAGATGTTCTGGGGAGGTGGAGGCCAAGCCTTCCAAGGGTTTCTGACTGAATAGGAATTAACTCCTTATGCACCCTGGTGTTGGTTTGCTAATTGCTACCTCCGCCCACCTCCATCTTGTACAGGGAGGGTAAGGAGAAATCAAAGAAAATGAAGATGGCTCCAGATTGGTAGGTGGCAGGCCTAATAAGCAAGGGAACTTGCACAAGTTTGTTATGGGAGGCTGCGAGACAAGCACATCTCCATACATGCCCACCATAATCTTAAAGATCTTGTATAGTGTCCTTAACTGAGTTCAGTCACATAGTCAGTCCAGACGGTCTCAACAACATCTTATGCTCTCAAGTCTGTGTCCTTGATCACAGCTCTCACCACGGGAATGGTGGGCAGAACATGTGTTCTAAGAACAGAGGTGGAGGTTAGGAGCCTCTGATTGCCTGCATTCTGCTTGCATTCATGAAGCAGATGCACAAACAATATTAGACATGAAGGATTTTTTTCTATCACAAAGAATGCTTTTAATTATTTAGCTTGTCATAGTACTCACATAACAGAAATGGACAAATCCACGAAAGTGAAAGTGTTACAGTCAGTCATGTCTGACTCTTTGTGACCCCTTGGACTGTAGCCCACCAAGCTCTTTTGTCATGGGATTCTCCAGGAAAGAATCCTGGAGTGGGTTATCATTTCCTTCTCCAGGGGATCTTCCCATCCCAGGGATTGAACCTGGGTCTCCTGCACTGCAGACTCTTTACCAACTTAGCCACTAGGGGAGACAAATCTATGGTTTCCTCTAAAAATAAACATGAAAAGTATCCCCAAAGGCTTTGGTTGCTCTTTTTCTCTTCCTTTAACTATTTGTATTGCAATAAAAATAACAATAAAAATGGTTACACTTGGCTCACTGACTGACCAGAAGCTGCTTCCTCCTATTGTTGGTATCAATTCACTCTGGCGTAGGTGAGGCCCAGTGGCTAGGCATACACATTTTTTGAGGGAAATAAATGTGAAGGATAGAGAGTAGGGGAAACAGGAGGACACATAAAAGATCTTCAGACCACAATATAGGTCTGACACTTGTGAAAGAAGAGAGGGAAGGAAGAGAACCAAGTAAGTTGGACTTTAGTCCACTATAGCTCTGAGAAACTTGTGGCCAAACCTGAGTTCCCAGAACAGAGATTGCCTGTTAGCAGAGTCTTGTGTTGGTGAGAAATAATCTGGCTCTAGCACCTTACTCTGCTTAGTTATCGGCTGTGAGGAGCCTGCCAGGAACAGGAATTCAGCATGTATGTTACAGTGCATTCAAAGATGTGGCTGCTGGAGGCTGTCAGTCACTCATACTCTTCATGGAAGGCTTTCTGGAAGGGAGGTCTGAGTGGTGCATCCATGGCCACTGATATTGTAGAAGACTTTTAGAGATGTCTATTGTAAATGCTCTAGGAAATACTCTCAGTTAAAATCAAAGTCTATAAAACTCTTGCTAAGTCATGCAGTGAAAACAGAAGCAAAAATTTTTTTAAAGAGTGAATTATAGAAAATTTTATATTATAGATTAACATCATTGAGAATTTCATCAGGAAAGAGGAGTGTGCTCTCAACTATAGACTGCTATCGATAGAAAACATGTTTTTAATCCAGTAGAAGTGATGGGGACTCACTCAGTATACCAATATCTTCCCTCTCTTGCTTGGCTCTCTTGTTACTAAAAGCATTCATTTTTGGATGCCTGGCTAGGCCATGAGTGCAGTCTATGAAAAATGTGGTAATTTCTTTGGTGTCAACACCTACCATTATCTAACTAAAAATATGAAGGAAAGTGGGAATATCAATTTTTGTGTATGCTGGTAAATTAATAATTTTTTCATATACATGGGCAGTAGTTGGCCTTTTTCCCCAACTATTCTGACTTGTGAGAGAGTGAAAGGAGGTGGCTCAGTGGTAGAGAATCTAAATGCCAGTTCAGGAGCTGAGGGTTCAATCCCTGGGTCAGGAAGATCCCCTGGAGGAGGAAATGACAACCCACTCCAGTATTCTTGCCGGGAGAAATACTGTCCTTGTCCCATGGACAAAGGAGCCTGGCAGGCTATAGTCCATGGGGTCACAAACAGTTAGATACCATAGAGCCAGTGAGCATTAACACATGCATGGAAGAAGATAAACTCTTTTCAAATGATTGGGCTAAGACATCCATTTAAATTTAAAGCTTATGAAATTTGTCTTTTTGTTTCCTATTAGGAAATTATCTCAGGTCTCTTTTGCAGCTGACTTTAGAATTCTGCTTGCAATGAAAAGTGCTCTCTTGTAGTATTTCTGCCTCTTCCAATACCAGGACATAACTTCAGGGGAGAAAGATAGCACCTAGGAGGGGTTTCAATAAATCTGGAAGAGCGTTAACTCAAGTTTACCCATATTTCCTTATTACCATAAGTAAGTTAGTGCAGGGGAGAAGAGAAATACAGTGTATACCACTGATTTTGTTGTTTATTACTTTTTAAAATATTTGATAGTACTCTAATAGGGAAAAATATTTTTACCTTGCAAGGGCTCTTATATTAGGTTGTGTATTATTTCAGAAAATTAAGTTGAAAATTCTATTTATGTATAGTGATTAAATTAGAGTTGTTACAAAAATAAGAACCAGATTGCTCGTAAATGGGAGTTCAGCATCTTATGGAGACATTCATTTTATATATGGAACATTTATATATGGAAAAACTAACTATACAATGAAGTATTAATTATGATAAGACAAAATCATTTTTCTTCCTTAGTTAATAATATGGGAATATGCTGCTGTGTTCTCTAGTGTACCTAGAAGTTACATTGATTTGAGCTAAAGTGAAAGTTGTTCAGTTGTGTCTGACTCTTTGCAACCCCATGGACTGTACAGTCCATGAGAATACTGGAGTGGGTAGACTTTCCCTTCTCCAGGGGATCTTCCCACCCCAGGGGTCGAATCTAGGTCTCCCGCTTTGCAGACAGATTATTCACCAGCTGAGCCACCAGAGAAGCCCAAGAATGTTGGAATGGGTACCGTATCCCTTCTGCAGCGGATCTTCTAGACCCAGGAGTCGAACCGGGGTCTCTTGCATTGCAGGTGTATTCTTTACCAACTGAGCTCTCAGGGAATTCCAACTTGAGCTATGTTGCACCTAATTTCTCTTTCATAGAAGAAGGGTAAAACATAAATGAAATAAATCATAAAATTTGTACTGATAAACATCAATTCCTAGCTTTGGATATGTGTCAGTTAACGACTTCTTTTCTGTCACTTTCCCTGCATGTTGCACAAATCCCATTATTTTGATTTTTGTTTTCTTATCAGCTAACAAAGTACTTCAAGATATGGAAAGAATTGCCTCAGAGTTGAAGAGTTTCCCATCACAGGGACATTTAAGGGTAGGAATTCTGTAGAGGATCCTAGAAAATGATGGGTGGTTTGATTAGGTGAAACCTGGGTCTCTTCATCTCTGGTTTCCTATCCTTATATAAAACTTACTTATGGTCATCAGAATATACCTCTCAGCCTATCAGCCTTCTCCAGTAAACTGTTCCTTCATCTTTCAAAATCTTTCTTTGAATTAAGCTTGAAGAGTATTTGTTAAATACCTGTAACATGCAAGACTATATAATAGCTACATTGGGAAAATCAAACTAGCTGTAATGTACATATAGCATAAAACCTTGCATATTTTTAAGTTTTCACTTTTCAACAGTTAAAACTAAAGCAAAAATAATAAGCACTATTTAAAAAAAATAGTGAATGAAGTGAATAATATATAGCTCCAAACCTCAAAGAGTTTACAACTAAATGGATATGGATATTTATTAATACTTTCTTAAAGTTCACGACCTTTGTTGCCAACAAAGATCTGTCTAGTCAAAGCTATGGTTTTTCCAGTAGTCATGCATGGATGTGAGAATTGGACTTTAAAGAATACTGAGCACCGAAGAATGATGCTTTTGAACTGTGGTGTTGTAGAAGACTCTTGAAAGTCCCTCGGACTGCAAGGAGATCCAATCAGTCCATCCTAAAGGAGATCAGTTCTGAATACTCATTGGAAGGACTGATGCTGAAGCTGAAACTCCAATACTTTTGCCACCTGATGCAAAGAACTGACTCCTTGGAAAAGACCCTGATGCTGGGGGGGATTGGGGGCAGGAGGAGAAGGGGATGACAGAGAAGGAGATGGCTGGATGGCATTACCGACTCGATGGACATGAGTTTGAGTAAACTCCAGGGGTTGGCGATGGACAGGGAGGCCTGGCGTGCTGCAGTCCATGGGGTCACAAAGAGTCGGACACGACTGAGTGACTGAACTGAACTGAATGAAAATTCATAAATCTGGTAATTTCAATCATTCTAACAGGTCTCTAACAATACTGCATATTATAACAGAACTTGTAATGTATATATTTCATGCATAGTTTATAAGAATAATTGATAATTTAAAATAATATACTAAATAGCCAAATCAATTAAAATGACTGACCCTTTATGTAGAAAAATAAGTTTGTATATTAAAAACAAATATTAATTTACTACTGTGTACTAAATACTGTAAGAATGATTTTTTAAAGGAAAAGTTTCAAGTTATAGGAAATCAATACGCACTCATCCCCATTTCCTACATTTTCTATGCTGCTCCCTCTCTTTAGACCTTAAGTCATGTCCGACTCTTTGCAACCCCATAGACTGTAGGCCCTCAGGTTCCTGTGCCCATGGGATTTCCCAGGCAAGAACACTAGAGTGGATGGCCATTTCCTCCATCAGGGCATCTTCCTAACCTAGGAATCAAACCCAAGTCTCTTACTTAGCAGGCAGATTGTTTGCCACTGTGCCACCTAGGAAGCTCCCATTTTCTATATGGTACAGAAAATACTTCTGATTAGAATAATGACTATGAATCACTGAAAAAGACTCAATTACACAGAAGAATTAAATAATATTTACTACCAAAGGCAGGAAATTTGCCTAAAACAAAATGGAAAGTTATTCTAAAATAATAGGTAAAGTAAAAGGGTTTTATGTCTAAAATTTAGTTTATATTAAAAGTTAAATTTGTTGAAACACTTCATCCCCTCACTCTCCTGAAAAATTGTGGTTGCAGTAAATTCTTCATTTCATTTACATTTATCCACAGGTTCATCTGCATGTAGTGCTGGCAACACTAGGAAATAAAAAGAGTAAAGAAATGCTGGGACTTACAAACATGGATGTGTAATTTTTTCACATTCTTAACCAATAAAAGAGAAAATAAGAAAGCCTTTGAACAACAAAGACTGTTTGAAATGGCCTTAGGCAAGAATCAAATCAAAGGCGTGGCTGCCACAACCATTGTTTAAACCCCTGGGTGGATTGAGGTGTTTTAGAACAAAGACTCAGTTAAGGTTGTGGGACCCAGAGAGTTCTTTCAATAAAGACAAAGTTGTTCTGGTAAAAGACAAGAAAAATATGTCTCTCTTTGGAAAGCCTAATTGATCCTTGTTTCCAGCAAAGCAATGATTTAGAGAGAGAAGGAAGGACCCAGGTATGGGAAAGAGAAAATAAAACTATCATATTAAGAATATATAAAAGAACTTTAAGTGTGGCTGAAACGTTCCAGCCAATTCAGAGGGAAAGGTTGAAGTCTAAGTTCATGGAACCAACTTGAGTCAGTCACCATGATAGAGAGATTGAGGGCAAGAAGAGAAGGGGGCATGGGGGATGAGATGGTTGGATGGCATTACATCAATGGACATGAGTTTGAGCAAACTCTGGGAGATGGTGAAGGACAGGGAAGCCTGATGTGCTGCGGTTCATGTGGTTGCGAAGAGCAGACATGACTTAGAAATTGAACAACAACAGTAAGTGTGTCTAGGGGAAGATGGACCTGGCTTGAACCAAACAGATTGAAAATGACTAAGTATTTAATCTGAAAAAAAAAAATGTCACTAATCTGGACTAAAAGCCACCATCATGTACAGACGGTAGAGTCTAAGAAAGTTGTTGTCTCCTGAGGAGAAGAGACATAACCTCTTCCATTAGACTATACATGCTATTGGGAGCTTCCCTCATAGCTCAGTTAGCAAAGAATCTGCCGGCAGTGCAGGAGACCCGGATTCAATTCCTGGGTCGGGAGGATCCCCTGGAGAAGGAAATGGCAACCCACTCCAGTATTCTTGCCTGGAGAATCCCCGTGGACAGAGGAGCCTGGCAGACTATACCCCATGGGGTCGCAAGAGTCAGACATGACTTAGTGACTAAACCACCACACGTGCTATTAATGTTGTTAAGTTATGATTGCCTCATTTATATGCACTCTTGGAGCTTTTAACACAGAACTTGGAAAACGGTCATTCAGTACATTTCTGTTGAATGAAAGAATGAATGACAAATGTATAGCATTACACTCTCCTTAAAAGGCTAACATTTTTTCCATTTTATACCTGAAAAAGTGACATTGCCATTTCATGTGGTTCTATTCTCGAAGCAACTTTGTTGGAGGAGGTCATGGAGAGGACGTGATTGCTGGTTGAAGTGAAAGCTGGACACAGGCAATCAGAGGCTCCTCATTCGCTCCCTTCTCCTTGGAAAGTATGTTTCTCTCACCATTCCCTATTTCCACAGTAGGACCTGTTTCAGGGGCACAGGCTTGAGACAGTCTTGATGGTCTCTTGCTGAGACCATCTGGACTGAATATGTGACTGAACGCAGTTAAGGTCTCTGTGTAAACTTTCAGTATTCTGGTGGGTGGCTGCAGAAATCTATGCCTCTTCTGACTGCCCAAGACAAGCCTTGTATGTCGGTTCCCTTGCTTACTCAACCTGCTACCTGCCACTCTGGAGTGATCTACTTCTTTCTTTGGTATCTCCTTTCTCTCTGTGCATGGAGGCCAGTTTCAGACTTCACCCAGGGAATCCCTGTGATTTTAAACCAAAAACAAAAAAAGACATAACAACATGAAGAAGAGGACATAGAGTGGATTATTAAAAAGGGAAGGGAAGAAAGAACCCCTGAAACTTCATCAAGATATATCAACCTGCCTCTTTTCTACATTAAAAATCAATTAGTTGGCATTAGTCATTAACTGCTGAATATTTTCTCCTGAAGAATCGAAGTAGCTTCCTTTATGATTGCATGTTTTCTTTATTAGCCTTGGGGCTTTCTATTTAGCTGTTATATATTCAGTTTTGGACAAATGAAAATCAATGACTCATTGTGCACCTGGCTGGGGATAGGGTGGCTAGCCCATCTGGGCAGGGTAGTAGGAGTTGCAGTATGAATGAATTATCTGAAGAATCACAGTATAGTGGAATGAATGTCTTTTACTAACATCATGTTCTGATTGTACCTCATCAACTTTCAGCAGATGTGTCACTAACGGGTTTGGTGGGTAATCTTCTACTTCCTATGGTAAAGATGCTTTAAGAATACATGGCTCCCACTAGCTGTTTATTTCTATAAGACCTCGTTTTAAATACCCAGGTGCCATGGACGGGCAAGTAGAGGGTTTGGAAACAATTCCAAGCTTATTAAATATTATGAATTTAAAGCATTGTGTTATTTAAAAATGAATTACCTGAAAGTAATTTGGAAGTTTAATAACCACGATATAGTAAGAAAATATTAACTCCAAAGCATTGAGGGAAAAGAAGTATTCACCACAATAATTCCCTGACATTTTTTGACGGTAACACATTTTTGATTGTCTAAATTATAAATACTCCCCCCTCATTTTCTCAAAAATGGTTTAATTGGCAGGTTAATTGTTAACCTAAAAGTGGGTAAAAATTAGCTTCATTTTGATAATTTAGTAAACTCCTTCTTTCTCAGATTAAGAAATTAAGTGGAAGAGTGTCAAATTAGGTGTTAATACCATATTTTGGATAATTTCTTAGATTCATATGTGAGAAAAACAAGTAACAAGTAAACTCTCTAATCTCTAAGATAACAGTTCCCAACCTCTTTGACACCACGGACCAGTTTTATGGAGGACAATTTTTCCACATACTGGGGTGGAGCAGGTGGTTTTGGGATAACTCAAGCACATTACATTTATTACGTATATCATTTCTATTATTATTAAAGCTCCAACTCAGATCGTTAGGCATTAGACCCCAGAGGTTGGGGACCCCTGCTCTCAGAGGATTCTGGCTTACCTAGTGTCTTAGTTCATTCTGACAACTATGGGAAAATGCCATAGACTGGGGGCTAAAAGACAACCAGAATTTATTTCTCACAGTTCTGGGGGCCAGGAAGTCCAAGATCAAGGTACCAATAGACAAAATATATGGTGAAGGCCTGCTTCCTGATTCATGGATAGCACCTCCCTACTGGGTCATCACTGAGGGGAAGGGAAGAGGGAGCTCTCTGGGGTCTCTTCTGTAAGGCACTGATCTCAGTTGTGAAGGTTCTGCCCCATGACCTAATCACTTCCCAAAGACCCCAGCTCCCAATATCTTTAGCCTGGAGACAGGATTTTAGCAAAATGAATTTGGAGAGAGAGACAGTGGGCACACATATTCAGACCACAGAAGACTATTCACTGTCGTCTACCACATTCTTCAAAGAAGTCATGTCTTATGCAATAAAGTATTCTGAGGTTTTGTTAATAAAGAATCAGGAGAAAGGCTGTGAAGGAGAACTGTGAGGGAAGAACTTGCAAAATTAGCTGGAGGGACAGCAGGAGAGTAAGATGAGGGGAAACTGAGGTGTTTGTAGGAACTTGGTGGGCAAAAAAAGGGAGAAGGAGTTTAAAAACTGTGTGCCCAGTCACTATGTATCTACAATATTTTTGAGAAATTGCAAGTAAAATTTTGCATTCTTTTAAAATTATTTTCTCTTGCTGGAATTTTCTCTCTTTGATTAACATGCTGCCCACTATCTTTGTATCCTGTGTATGAACGTCATGAACATTACATTATAATGAGCATTATACCTTTATATGCATAAGGCTACCACCTCTTCTTGTATCATCTCCATCATCAATGTTGTGTAAATATATCAATCACATTACATATTCATAGTCCTTTTATGTATATTACAGAGGTGTTATAGCTATATTTATTTTTGCTTTCTGTCCATAGTCAAATGTTTCTGATATAATTTGGAAAAAAGTATGGTGAAAAGTTTTCATTTGTGAGAAAACTACACAAACTGTAAAATATATTTGACATAGTTCACTTTATGTAATAGATTTCAGATTAAGTAAGTGATGTTCTTGTGTCTGAGATCATGATTTTTTTTTTCTAAGTGGAAATGCAAGCTTACAGAATCCAGACTATCAATTAGATATCATTTTAAACACTAATTAAAGAAAATACTTAGCATATTAAAAGGCAGAGACATTATTTTGCTGACAAAGGCCTGTCTAATCAAAGCTGCGGTTTTTCCAGTAGTCATGTATGGATGTGAGAGTTGGACTATAAAGAAAGCTGAGTGCTGAAGAATTGATGCTTTTGAACTATGGTGTTGGAGAAGACTTTTGAGAGTTCCTTGGACAGCAACGAGATCAAACCAGTCAATCCTAAAGGAAATCAGTTCTGAATATTCATTGGAAGGACTGATGCTGAAGCTGACACTCCAATACTTTGGCCACCTGATGTGAAGAGCTGACTCCTGGGAAAAGACCCTGATGCTGGGAAAGACTGAAGGCAGGAGGAGAGGGGACGACAGAGGATAAGATGGTTGGATGGCATCACTGACTCGATGGACATGAATTTGAGCAAGTTCCAGGATTTGGTAATGGACAGGGAAGGCTTGTGTGCTGCAGTCCATGGGGTCACAAAGATTTGGACACGTCCGAGTGACTGAACTGAAGTATGAGCAAATACTGCTAATATACACCCAGAAACTGAGATTTTGTCACTGTTTAAATTCAAATGGGTTTAGGAATATAGTGAATGGATCACTGATCTCTCTTATCAAGACCCCCTCTCTCACCTTCTTAGTTTACCTCTTAGAAAACTTCCTTTTATGTTAAGGCCAATTAGACTCAAAAGCAACAATAAACAATGGCCATTGGCCCAAGAACTATTATCATTGATTTGATGGATATCAACAATAATTGTTGAGATCAGAAAAGAACTTAGTGTGCAGAAAAAACACGGGTTCAATCATGGTTGACCTTGTGGTTTTCAAGCACCACTGGCATCCCATTAGCGTGGAATCAGCATTCAATCTTGTCAATATAATCACTGTGAAGTTGAAAAGTTCAATCACTTGCAGAAGAAAATAAAACTCTTGCCAATTACCATATTTGCATGAGATAGAATGAAGGTAAGTGACACTAATCATTGAATTTATGGCTAGTTTCTTTCTAGTTGCAAATTAAAAATACATTATTCTAGCATAATCAGTATTGGTCAGACACTCAGAAGAATTAATTTGTCCAATGTGGTTAACTTTAAAAAGGTTATGTTCCCATTGAAGAAATGAAAATATTTCAAATGCTTTTCTAATTCTGGTATCATGTGGATCTCAGAGATGTGTCAGAGTTAGGTAATATATCAGATGTGTCAATGTTAGGTAAATGACTTTTGATTTAGATATGTTTTCCAAATGAAAAATTAGAACCCACTAGCTCAAAGGACTTCAAGGCCTTTTTTCAAGTGACACAAGAGTCCTAGGGTATATCTCAGGGTAATTTACAGGGACAGTAGAGAAGACTTTCTGAAAATATTACTTTCCTAGATGATTCAAGGTATATGAAAAATGCACCTGTCTGAAGGGGTACTATTCTCTAGCTGTATTATCACTATTCTACTGTACTACTCTTATCTAAAGATAGTGCTTGGAGAAGGCAATGGCACCCAACTCCAGTACTCTTGCCTGGAAAATCCCATGGACTGAGGAGCCTGGTAGGCTGCAGTCTATGGGGTTGCTAAGAGTAGGACACGACTGAGTGACTTCACTTTCACTTTTCACTTTCATGCATTGGAGAAGGAAATGGCAACCCACTCCAGTGTTCTTGCCTGGAGAACCCCAGGGATCGGGGAGTCTGGTGGGTTGGCGTCTGTGCGGTCACACAGAGTCAGACATGACTGAAGTGACTTGGCAGCAGCAGCAGCAAAGATAATGCTTGGAGCCCCAAATATTTCTCACTGGCCTAAAATGTTATTGTTACTTATTCTACCTCAAGAACCTGAAATTTCCACTTTTGGGGTCATGAATGGACTAGCAGAGGAGCAAAAGTCCTGCCTTCAGAAGATTTTACTTAAAGTTTGCAAATAATTAAAGAGGCTTCCTATGGCCTTTCTCCTTTGGCCCAGTTTGTGTGGGTCAGTTGCTCAGTTGTGTCTGACACTTTGCGACCCCATGGACTGTAGCCCACCAGGCTCCTCTGTCCTTGGGATTCTCCAGGCAAGAATACTAGAGCGGGTTTATTTCCTTCTCCTTGGCCTAGCTTAGTGTACCAGAGTTAGTTCCTAAAGGGAAGGGGGCATATACAGGTGAGAATTGTGAGGAGGGGAGAAACTGGAACCACAAGTTCGCCAGCATGTGTATGTTAGTACTGCAGTCGTTTACACCAGGAAGAGTGGCCCTAGCAATGGGCACTTAAGAGAGTTTGGGAGGCTCGAGGAATAACATCTGTTGACTGTGGTGGAAAAACAGGGTAGCTGACCAGGCAAGGGGAAAGAGAGCCCTGAAAGTGAGGACTGAGCTAGTGAATTAAGGGCCTTGAATGCCAGACAGTTTAGAATGTCCTGCAGACAGGAACACAGTTGAGGGGGACAGAAATAAGGCAACAATCAGATTTGTATTTTAGATATATTATTCTGATTAGCCAGGCTGGACGTGGAGGATGGACCAAATGTGCAGGGGATGAGATCGCTTGGTGGGGGTAAAAACCATGTGGCGCCGTGGCAAAGAACCCTCCTGCCAGTGCAGGAGACACAGGAGACGTGGGTTCAGTCCCGGGGTTGCGAGGACCCACTGGAGAAGGAAATGGCAACTCACTCCGGTGTTCTTGCCTGAAAAATGCCATAGACAAAGAAGCCTAGCAGGCTACAGTCCACGGGGTCACAAAGAGTCAGACATGACTGAGCAACTGAGCACACGGTGCTTAGAACCCTCAAAAATATTTACTGAATGAATTGAATGAAATGGCACTGCACCTCTGTTGTAGGCAATTCAATGAGCATGTTTATTTTTTTCTTAAAGAACGATCTCTACTTTAGGCTTAAACAAAAAAGTAATCAGCTAAAAACATAAAAGTGATTCAGATCTTTGTGGTCAAGTGATTCTCAGAAATGTTAGGGAGCATCAGAATTACCTTCAGGGCTTATTAAAACACTAATTGGTGGGCCCTATCCTCAGAATGCCTGATTCAGAGAGTGTGGGGTGGGGCCTGAGAACGTGCATTTTAAATGAGTGTCACGATAATGCCCATGCTGCTTTTCCAGGGCCCACACTTTGAGAACCACTGTCCCAGAGCATTGTTTTAAACAATAGATTTTGATATGTCTGTTTCTGGAAGAGGTGATCTATCATAGGATCTGTAGTGACTGAAGGAGTTACGAAAAAAGAGAAACAGATGGATATCTTATTTTCCTTTGCCCGATACATTTTTCCTTAATACATTTGAACTTGGCCTAAATCATGAGTTATTTTAAATGACATACTCTGGTCCTGTTTTTGTAAGATCATCATTAATTTCTTTTTATCTAAATCCAAAGACATTGCCTCTGTGATTCTCACAGAGTAAAGTCATTTAATCTTTGCCTTGTAATTTACCAGGCAACATTTAAAGTTGTAGATCCAAGTAATTCTTTAAATCTATGTCTGGAACACTTATCATTGTAACCATTTAAGAGCTGTAATGTTTGTCTAGTATCAGTTGCTTTTATTAGATGTATCACCATCATAAATCACAAGCCTAGAAATATACCATCCTTTTTCACCTCTTATGAATCTCAATTATTCATTGTAGAACACTTCAATAAAGTTTTCAAAAAGTATGGTGTCTTCCAGAGAGTTGAGAAAAGAACCAAAATATTATGAGAGTAAAGGTAGTGTTGGGGCTTCTCTGGTGGCTCAGTGGTAAAGAATCTGCCTGCCAACGCAGAAAACTCAGGTTCTATCCCAAGGTCAGGAAGATCCCCTGAAGGAGGGCATGGCAACCCACTCCAGGATTCTTGCCTGGAGAATCCCATGGATAGAGGAGCCTGGCAGGCTATAGTCTGTGAGATCATAAAAGAGTTGGACTTGACTTAGTGACTAAACAACAACAACCAAAGATAGTGTTAATACTGGTGCAGATTTTGTCAGCGAAAAGCATAAATTGCCTTGATACTTGTTACAGGGGAACTAACATAGAGGAAATATACCTACATTGAGATAACCATTTTGTTAATTTTACCATTCAGAGAAATTTGAGGATGAGAGAGAGGACATTTACAAGGAAATAATAGTATTGATGTAGAAAGATTTATTTGCTACAGAGGCTCTTGTGACTGGAACAATCAATTAAGCTTGACTCTGAGAACCAGGAGGTCTCTTATGTGGAAAGAATCTGTATTGCTTGGGGATAAAAAACATTTTGTAAACTTCTCCTCCTGTGAATTTTATACATAAAAGTCATGGTCTTTCTGAAAGCATAGGATTTTTATATTTTCCTTCAAAACCCGGATTAGCTTTTTCAACTCTTTTCCTAAGCTCTTGGGGTTTGTTTCCTCACTAGCTGACTGTCTTCCTCAACCTTTCTAGCATTCATATTTTTCTTACTTATATGCTTGCCTCTGACCCTCTTGACCTTTGTGGAATCAGAACAACCCACTTTCTAACCTGGTTCTACCATTCTCATTGAAATATGTTTCCCATTTCCTTGAGGGAGGAGTTAGCATCGTGGGGAAAATGGCTGAGAGTCTTTTATAAACACATACTCCCTTAAAAGTGCTCAGAAAAGTTTCAATATTGTGATTCCTGACTTTTCATCCAAGTACTCAAGGAGAGGACAGTGCACAGGAAATACTCAGTAAGAATAGCTAATAATCTATCATTATCCTTCAAATATGTCTTTCCATTGAGGCAGAAAGATTTTGTAAGTGGAAGTCACTCAGTCGTGTCTGACTCTATGCAACCCCTTGGACTGTGCAGTCCATGGAATTCTCCAGGCCAGAATACTGGAGTGAACAGCCGTTCCCTTCTCCAGGGGATCTTCCCAACCCAGGGATCAAACGCAGGTCTCTGGCATTGCAGGTGGATTCTTTACCAGCTGAGCCACAAGGGAAGCCCAAGCATACCAGAGTGGGTAGTCTATCCCTTCTCCAGTGGATCTTCCTGACCCAGGAATCGAACTGGGGTCTCCTGCATTGCAGGCAGATTCTTTACCAGCTGAGCTCTCAGGGAAGCCCAGAAGTGAAAGTTGCTCAGTCATGTCTGACTCTCTGCAACCCCATGGACTATACAGTCCATGGAATTCTCCAGGCCAGAATACTGGAGTGGGTAGCCTTTTCCTCTCCAGGGGAATCTTCCCAACCTAGGAGTCGAACCCAGGTCTCCCACATTGCAGGCAGATGTTTAACCAGCTGAGCCACAAGGGAAGCCCTGAAAGATTTATCAATACATTAAATTGAACTCTCACAAAATAAGAGCTTTGGGTTTGGTTAACATAGCAGTAAGTTTGTTACACAGAGTTATTATCTAAGACCCTACCCTCCACATTCTAGGGAAATCATTTATCTATTGGAGAATATAGACTTTTATATAAAAATATTTTTGTTGTTGAGTCTCTAAGTCATATTTGACTCTTTGCGACCCCATGGGAAAAAATGTTTAGGATATGCTTGCTTTGAGGTAATTAGTCTTTACCCTTTAGGTCAGCAATCCCTTTGTCTATGGATAAAAGCTTTGGCCTCTTTTTGTTCCAAAATTTACATATTCGTGTGATATAAAGTTAACTGAAATTTCTGAAGTACATAGACCAGAAGTAAAAAGTCTCTGTTAAAGAACATTTATGCTTCTTTGCAACTGAAGGTTTTAAAATAGAAGGTACCTGTGTTTTGTATTGACTTCTATGTATATGTGATTGACTTGTAGTGTAAAAGAAGGGAAATAAAAACATTTGCTTTCTGCCTTGATTTTTTTAAATTAATTATTTTAATTGGAGGCTAAATACTTTACAATATTGTGGTGGTTTTGCCATACATTGACATGAATCAGCCACAGGTGTACAGGGATTTTTTTAATTGAAAACTATTAATAAATGCTATGGCAACTTGTATTATGTTCTGAAGGAATTGCTTTAGTCTTAAACTATGATTTTTCTTCCTCCTCAAGAGTTCACCAGGGAAACTTAAAATAGAAACAAAGTATATATATGTGTATGTTTTCCCACTTCACAAATTTGTTATAAAGCCTAAGTCATCTATCACCATGTCTCAGAGTCAATAGAATCCTCCCCTGTAGAGTCTTGCCTGGAGGTTTTCTGTGTGATTCTCAGAATAAAGGATTAGTTGAACCCAGAAGAGCTAATGTTATAGACTGCAAGGTGACTTGGGGCCTTTTTTGATCTGTCTCTCTTCTTTCTAAGCTGCACATGAACTTCTTCCTATTCAGATCCTGTAGATTCTTCTTAATCCATATTACTTATAATTTTTAGTGCATCGTGCATGGCTGATCACATTCTTCCTTTATTATCCCCTGGAGATTTTCTGCATCATAGTGTTTCTCAGCCTTGGCCTTGCATTGGAATCACTGGGGGAGCTTTAAAATCTATTAATTCTTGAATGGGTTTCACCCCCAGAGATGTTAATTAATTGGTCTGAAGCATGACCTTAGTATTGGAATTTTTTGTTAAGTATTTTAAAAAGCAGTTTTATTGGGGTCTAATTGACATACAATGAAAAATACATGCTTAAAGTGTAAAATTTAATGTTTGATATACATATCCACACATGAAGTTGTCACCAAGAACAAGAGAGTAAAAACCAAAGGTTTGCTCAAGCCCCTTTATCTTTTTCTCTTCCTCCAGGTCTGCTACCCTCCACTCCCTTCCCAGGTACCACTGATCTTTGTTGTACTACAAGTTGCATTGTTGTTGTTTATGCACTCAATTATGTCTGACTCCTTGTGACCTAATGGACTGTAGCCTCTCAGGCTCCTTTCCAGGCAAGAATACTGGAATGAATTGCCATGCCCTCCTCCAGGGGATCTTCCTGACCTATGGATCGAACCCACATCTCCTGCATTGGCAGGTGGGCTGTTTACCACTGACACCATATAGGAAGCCCAAAATGTCCCCTTGATATCTCCAATTTTCTTGAAGATATCTCTAGTCCTTCCCACTCTATTGTTTTCCTCTATTACTTTGCATTGTTCATTTAAGAAGGCTTTCTTATGTCTCCTTGCCGGTCTCCAGAATTCTGCATTTAGTTGGGTATATCTTTCCCTTTCTTCCTTGCCTCTCATTTCTCTTCTTTCCTTAGCTATTTGTAAAGCCTCGTCAAACAACCACTTTGCCTTCTTGCATTTCTTTTTCTTTGGGATGGTTTTGGTCATTGCCTCCTGTACAATGTTACAAACCTCCGTCCATAGTTCTTCAGGCACTCTGTCTACTAGATCTAATCCCTTAAATCTATTTGTCACCTCCACTATACAATCACAAGGGATTTGATTTAGGTCAGACCTGAATGGCCTGAATGGTTTTTCCTACTTTCTTCAAATTAAGCCTGAATTTTGCATTAAGGGACTTAAGGACCTAACAGAAGCAGAAAAGGAGGCAAGAATAATACACAGAAGAACTATACAAAAAAAGTTTTAATGACCTGGATAAACATGATGTCACTCACCTAGAGTCGGATATCCTGGAGTGTGAAGTCAAGTAGGCCTTGGGAAGCGTTACTACAAACAAAGCGAGTAGAGGTGATGGAATTCCAGCTGAGCTTATGTCAAATCCTAAAAGATGATGCTGTTAAAGTGCAGCAGTCAATATGACAACAAATTTGGAAAACTCAGCAGTGGCCACAGGACTGGAAAAGATCAGTTTCATTCCAATTCCAAAGAAGGGCAATGCCAAAGAATGCTTAAACTACCATACAAAATTGCACTCATTTCACATGCTAGCAAGGCTGTGCTCAAAATCCTTCAAGCTAGGCTTCAGCAGTACATGAACCAAAAATTTCCAGATGTACAAGCTGGGTTTTAAAGAGGCAGAGGAACCAAAGATCAAATACGTACATTTGTTGGATCATTGAAAAATCAAGGGAGTTCCAGAGAAACATCTACTTCTGCTTTATTGACTACACTTAAAGCCCTTGACTGTGGGATCACAACAAACTGTGGAAAATTCTAAAAGAGAGGAAGTACCAGACCACTTTTCTTGTCTTCTGAGAAACCTGTATGCAGGCTAAGAAGCAGCAGTTAGACCTGGACATGGGACAATTAACTGGTTCCAAATTGGGAAAGGAGTACGTCAAGGTTGTATATTGTCACCCTGCTTATTTAATTTATATGCAGAGTACATCATACATGCCAGGTTGGATGGAGCACAAGCTGGAATCAATATTGCTTGGAGAAATATTGACAACCTTAGATATGCTGATGATACCATGCTAATGGCAGAAAATAAAGAGCCTCTTGATGAGGGCTAAAGAGTTGAGTGAAAAAGCTGGTTTGAAACTCGACATTCTAAAAACTAAGATCAAGGTATCTTGTCCCATTCCTTCATGGCAAATAGAAGCAGAACAAGTGGAAGCAGTGATGGATTTTTTTCTTGGGCTCCAAAATCACTGCAGACAGTGGCTATAGCCATGAAATTAAAAGACACTTGCTCCTGGGAAGAAAAGCTGTAACAAACCTAGACAGCTTATTAAAAAGCAGAGACATGACTTTGCCGACAAAGGTCTATATAGTCAAAGCTATAGTTTTTCCAGTAGTCATGTATAGATGTGAGAGTTGGACCATAAAAAGGCTGAGCACCCCAAAATTGACGCTTTTGAATTGTGGTGCTGGAGAAGACTCTTGAGAGTCCCTTAGACCCCATGGAAATCAAACTAGTCAGTCCTAAAGGAAATCAACCCTGAATTTCATTGGAAGGACTGATATTGACGCTGAAGCTCCAGTACTTTGGCCACCTGACGTGAAGAGCCGACTCATTGGAGAAGACCCTGATGCTGGGGAAGATCGATAGCAAAAGGAGAAAGGCCGGCAGAGGATGAGATGGTAAGATGATTAGATAGTGTTACCGAATCAATTGTCATGAATTTGAGCAAACTCTGGGAGATAGTAGAGAATAGAGGAGCCTGGTGTCCATGGAGTCTCAAAGAGTCAGACACAACTTAATAAGTGAACAACAACAACAAATTTATATGACCATGTACTAATTATATTTATTTTTAATATTATACATATCTTAAAATAAAGATATTTATTGAAATATCTTTATTTCAATAAAATATATCTCTAACTATTAAAACAATAAGCGATCTATGTTTCAGCTAAAAGCTTATTTGGAATCACTTTAGTGTACAGTAGGTATTTTGCTATTTTGACTTTGTTTTCTGAAAGAGCTCTAATGGAGGCTTACTGCCAAACATAGATCTATCTTTAGGACAAAGGTGTGAGAAGTCTCTTTCCCACTATTATTGCAACTAGAGGGATGAAAAGTTTTGTTGGAGGACTATATTTCTCTTTCTACTGAGTAACAGCCTTTTCTGTGTTGCAGGTCACCCTATACAACCCTTTTAGTAAGGTTTGTTATTAATCAAAGGTTAGGCTTTACAAAAAATTGTGTCATTAAATAAAAATGGTTGTTAGTATCTGTCTTGCTTGGCTGGATCTAAGATTTAGAGAAGACTAAATTCTTTTACTTCAATAAATCAAGTCTGTTTTTATAAAAAGGGGTATCGAACTTTATTTCACTTTCAGTGTACGTTTGAAAGTATGCTATGGTGTTCTAGCTCTTACTTTCAGCCACCTCAAGATGAATTTAGATTTTCCCTAGTGATGAGTTCATCAGATGTTGGGAAAAATGGTCCCATTTAGGAAAATAAGTTTTACAAATACTGAAATAATGTTAGTATAATAGAATCTAAACCCAGCTTTGATTGACAATACAGAGAAAGAAATTTGGTTCATTTGGGAAAAAAAATAAAAAGCTTAAAAAAAAAGAATCCTCTAAGGATCATATTGGCAAGTGGCCAAACTGTTGCAAGGGAATGACATAGCGGGGATTTTATTTATTCATTCAGAGGAGTTCAGTCTCATTGGCTTAAACACAGGAACACCAATCAAAAGAACCTCATTTCACATCCATTCCCCTGCTGATAACCTGTAATTGGTGACTGATTGCATGTGAGGTATGCTCTTTCTTCCTTGACTCTTTTGCTCCAGAACCTGGTCATTTCCTGCCAAGGGTTGGTAAAGGTCTTTTCCTTTACAGAGAAGAAGCACTCCCCTGGCACCTTGAAATGCTTCTCATTTGCAATATGAAATGAATTGCTTTATGATGGAAGTATTTGGAAAGAACAAAGCACTTTTAGATCAACTTTTTAAATAACGAATAATTGGCCAGGCAACTGGCTGAGGATATTGCCATCTATACACAGATTGCTCTAGCCAGAGCATCTTACTTCCTCATTTTTTCCTGCTATACTAATATTCAGTATCCAACAAATCCCAGCCATTAAAACAGAAGCTAAATGCAAATATTACCTGTCTAGTTCTTAGGGAGGAGAAAGTTGCTGTTTTCTTAAACGGATTCACCTGAAAAGTTCATGTTTGGGCTTTTACTTTCATTTGAAGGGTAAAGTAGTTGGTCCTGTTTCTGGAACTAGATAATGTAATTTCAGAGAATAGTGGCTTTCTTCCTCTTAAACTAACATCAGATCTAATTTGAAATTATTATGCTCTGCTTAAGTACCAAAAATAGTGGTTTCTGTTGCTGCTTAATGCTTTTGCCAAAAAGGTGGTGGTGGTGGGGGGAGGGGGATGTTCCAGATGGTGAAGATGGAAACTGAGCACACAATTTAAAATCAAGAAGGAATTCAGCATTCTTCCCCTCAGCTCTCAGGGTCACCTTCAGCCTCAGCTTGCTACTTTCTTTAGTTTAAGAATCACTGTGTAGACAGTAAAAAGTCTCTAACTTCATGCAGAGTCCTAAAGGTCATCCTAACTTGTTTCTTGGCTTTACAGCCTTTGTAAGCATTTTGTAACCATATAGCAAAGTTTACAGAATTCCCACTCGATAATGATGAGTCCTCACAGCTCTCAGCCTTATTTTCATCATTTAGCCCAAGTCAATATTACCACTTTTTCCTGATAGCATATTCAGTATCAGTTAATGTTCTTATAAATAACAGAAAGTGACTTTTACTGAGTCAAGAACTGAGTAAAAAAAAAATTAGGAGGATATAGAGTGATACACAGAATCTCTGGGAGAGCTAGAGATGTTCACTTGAAGGTTAGGACCCTGTCAGGAAAAATACCCTATGTCACTTTGCTGGACCGGTCCAGCTATCAGTCCAGGGAGTTCGTCCTAGATGTCACTGGATGTTGAATACTGCTGTGGACAGCCCTGTTGCCACTCCTTGGTAATCTGAACTTCCTGCGACCTGCATAGCTACCTAGTAGATTCACTTTTATCTTGCTTCTTTGTGTGTGTTTGTGTATATGTGTGTATAAATATGTGTGCTAGAACAGAGAAGAGAGACAAATTTAGTAATGCAGATATGTTGAATTTTTGCTAAATGCTCAGTCATTTTCTTAAAAATATTTTATTCTGTATGCTTAGACCTCTGTGATGGCTAATTTTATATATTAACTTGATTGGGGTATGGTGCCCAGTTTTTGAGTCAAATTTGAATCTAGATGCTGCTGTTAGGTTTTTTTAGGAATGGTTAACATTTAAATCATCAGGTTTTGAATAAGGTGGCTTGCCCTCTATAATGTGGGTGGGCTTCATCCAGTCAGTTCAAAATCCTAAGAGCTAAGACTGAGGTTTCCTAAAAAAGGAATTCTGGCTCCAGACTGAAACATAGAAACCCTGCCTGAGTTTCCAGCCTGCATATTTCAGGCTCAAATTGGCAACATCAACTCTTCCTTGAGTTTCCAGCCTGCCAGTCTGCTCAACAAATTTCATACTTGCCAGGCTTCACAATTGCATGAGCCAATTGTTAAAAACCAATCTCTCTCTCCACTGAGTTCTGTCATTTTGGAGAACCCTAATATACACCGACTCAATGGACATGCACTTGGGCAATCTTGGGAAATAGTAAGGAACATCAGGCATGGTATACTGCTGTCCATGGGGTGGAAACGAGTTGGACAGGACTTAGTGACTCAAGAACAACAACATTGTACCCACTTTGTACATGAAGGATTATAAGTTGTCTAGTTCTTTTTCTAAAGTTTTATAACATTTTAAACTACAACAACATACAAAATATATGCAATGAATCATATAGCTTTTTTCTAGATTTACCAGTTTTTTAGTATACATATATATCTGCCTGCAATGCAGGAGACTCAGGTTTGATCCCTGGGTTAGGAAGATCCCCTGAAGAAGGGAATGGCTACCCACTCCAGGATTCTTGCCTGGAAAATTCCATGGATGGAGGAGCCTGGAAGCCTACAGTTCATGGGTCAGAAATAGTCAGACACGACTGAACGACTAACACTGTTACTTTTTCACTTCGTATGTTTATGCTTAGGGCTTCCCTGATGGCTCAGCAGGTAAAGAATCCACCTGTGATGCATGCGACGCAGGGGATGCAGGTTGGATTCCTGGGTCAGGAAGATCACCTGGAGGAAGGTATTGCAAACCACTCCAGTATTCTTCCCTGGAGAATCCCATGGACTGAGGAGCCTGCGGGCTAAAAGTCAAAAGGGTCGCAAAGAGTTGGTCATAATTAAGCACGCACACATGTGTGTGTTTTAAAAACTCCAAACCATTTGAGAGAAGGAGCCAAGACGGCGGAGGAATAGGACTGGGAGACCACTTTCTCCCCTACAAATTCATCAAAAGAATATTTGAACGCTGAGCAAACTTCACAAAACAACTTCTGACCGCTAGCAGAAGACATCAGTGCCCAGAAAAGTAGCCCATTGTCTTCGAAAGGAGGTAGGACAAAATATAAAAGATAAAAAGAAAGACAAACCATTTGAGAGTAAGTGGCAGACTCCTAAACTCTTCAGCATGTATTTCTTTCACTCCTAAATAGTTCATCCTTTCTCCTAAGAATAAATGCTCATTAGCCTTTCTCATCAAATTCAGAAAATTAAATATTAATATAAGATTTAATATAACTGTTATTCAAATTTCACTATTTGCAAATTGTTTATAGCAATTTAAAAACACTAAGATCCAATCTCAGACTATGAAATACATTTAGTTATCATATCTTTTCAGTTTCCTTGTCATATTCCTTTAGTTTCCTTTATTCTGAAATATTGCTTCATCATCTTTTTATCTTTTATTACACCAACATTTGGAAGAGAAAAGCTTATTATTTTGTAGGATATTACCCAAGGATTTCTCTGATGATGATGTTTTTCTTATGATTTGATTCAGGTTATATATTTTTGGCTAGAGCACTGCATGAATAATGTTATATTCTATTGAGTGCATTACCTGAGAGGCAAACTACCTTGGTAATTTTTCCCCCACTATTAGTGATGTTAACTTTGATCTCTGTGTTAAAGTGGAGAGAAATAGTTTAAACAATGTGGATCATTTCACTTGCCACTGTATTCGATGAGCATAGGCCTCAAAACAAGGGTGAAGATCCATCTACAGGCAGGAAATCTGTTAATGTCTTAGTTGGGTTCAGTTTCCCACATCCTATTTTTTGTAAACATCTCACTTTATCAAATTCTGTTAACTATTTTTGTGAGAAATTTATGATATTATTTGAGTGGATTTTTGTATGTGCAATTGAACTTCACTTACTTACAAATAGCCTAACCCCACAGTTAAAATCAAGTCTACTGTCTAACCATTCTTGTACTGTCTATCTCTAAAGGTAAACACCCTAAGTCATCTTGCAGGTCAGATACTACATATTTTAAATTTCAGTGGATACTATCAGCTTATTTCTGAAAACAATGCAGTAGTTCCTAGTTCTACTTGCAGTATATTAGGGCTTATTTTTTAAGCCAACGTCCCACACTAAGTATTATCATTCTGCATGTTTTTGTTAATCAGATGCATTGTTGTAATTTACATCTCCCTGACTATTTGTGATACTGAGCGAGTTTTCATGTATTCACTGTGTTACCAAACAAGGTTTGTTTTGCTCAAAGCACAGCAAGCCAAAATGTAACTGAAATTGGGGTCCGGCTGCTTGCCACTCAAAAGCCATTAAAGAAGCCAGGTTGGTGAAAAGCGAAGTTTGCTTTGTATTGGATGCCGGCAATGGAGAAGGGTGAGGAGCCTATCTAAAACCCAACTCCTCCCACCCACCCCTCACCGGCGCCCCTCACTCCCCTGACTCCTGACAGTCAGAAGACAGAGCTTTTACAGACAGAGGGAGGGGGCTACATGCAGAAACAGCACGGTCAGCTCTGACAGTCATCTTGAAATTGATCATCGGTGGTCTGACCAGGGTCATCTTGATTGTTTTAGGTACAATTAACCTTCACTTCCAGTGATGGTTGTATTCATTTCTTTGAGGCCAATTCTCAGAATTGTGGTAGCTTATGTCATGGCTACAGTCTGGTCAGCATGTAATCAACTTTTCCACCTGGGGTTTCAGTATCTATAAAACAGCTCACAGGACACGGCTCAAAATATCTATCATACTTGAGGAGGAACTAAAGGTCCTTGACTATGTTTGGTGGCTTAACTATTATTATTTAGTCTTGTTGGACTGTTTTCTTTTGCTTCTGCATTTTCTCACTTCTCTGATTAAATTTATTCTTTGGCTAAAATTTTCCCACAAACAAATGGAAGACTGAGGACATGAGACGCAAGACCATAGAGTACTGCTCCCTTTCAAAAATAAGACGAAGCTTTCAGCAAGGAGCTTATTCATAAGGCAGCCAAGCTGATGTGAAAGAACAAATCTCAAGACCCCCTCCCCCAAAGCAAGGGGCTTGAGGTATTTATGGGATAAGGAATAAAATAACAGAGGGGTCTGAGGCGTGGAGTGAGTGGCAACAGGTTATTGGAAAAAGGTGCGATAACCTTCCTTCTGCGCAGGCGTAATTAAGATAGGCTCCTCTTCACATTCGGAAGGTTACCCAGAGGAGCGTTGCAGGAAATCGCCTGGAGATAAGCAGGAGCGCCATTTCATGGAACAACTGAAATTGTTACTGCACAGTAACAACTGGCTGGAGCACAGAGTACCAGGTAGGAAGTGGTGACAGGCGACATCAGAGGCAGAAGCAAGGCCAGATTGACACAAGCTTTAAAAACGATGGGGAGGGGCCTGAGGGCCACGAGAAGCCACCACAGTATTTCAGGCAGGAGAATATCTTGCTCATCTTGGAGTTCAGGGAAAATCACTGTGATTTAAACCAAGAGTCAGGATTGTAGAGGGGAAGAGCTATTGGTTAGGATGCTGTTCGGAAATGATAGAAGCAGCCCAGGCAGGTGGCAGTGGTGGCCTGGACTAGGTATCCATGGTGGGGAAGGATGGAAGTGAGCCAGAGTGAGAGAAACCAGCAGGAAAAACTGATCGTCTGTGTAGGGAAACAAAAGGCAAAGAAAATCTAGGAATTCATGCAGCTTTCTGGCTTGGGCAGGGCGAGAACGGTGATGTCATTTACTAGGTGAGGGCGCACAGAGGGAGCAGCACAGAGGTGCCTGGTCAGCTGGGTTTGGGGCATTTTACGTTTGAGATGCTCTTTAAGAGCCCCTAGAAGCTCTTTGGTAACAAGCGTCCTAGTCCGTCCAGCCTCACTCTCTGTGCTGGTCTTTCTTCCTGAATCACACATGAGCACAGCTGCTGATCTTCACACTTGACGCCCCCCAGTGCTGCCACCAGAAACCTGTGCTCAGCAGAAAGCTGGGCTGCTGATCAGACCTCCCCACTGCCTGGTTCTGGGAGTCAGCCTTCACATAATTATGCTGTTGTTGCAATGTATTTTTCTGCCTCAAAACTAAGTTTTGTTTTGTGTGTGTGTTCTTTTTAATGGAATCTCCAACCGGTGGAACTCTGGGGCCAGGTGACAGAATCCTTGTAATGCTGGCCTCCTCTCTCTGTCCTCCTCCTTACATCTTTGTTCTGGAGGAAATAAGACAAACCAGAATATCCCGACCTGGGTGTTGCAAGGGGAGGGCAACATACTGGTTTTTTTTTTGTTTGTTTGTTTTTTACAAAGTTGAGGTCTTCTTGGATACAATTTGTGAAGCACAAGCAAAAACCTGGTTTGGGAAGGATTTCTTCATTCCATTAGGCCAACTGTAGCCCAACTGGAAAATTTTCCTAATTTCTTTGAGACCTCTCCAGGACTGACAATCAGTCTCTGACAAGTAATATTTAAGATTTATATGTGAAAAGGATATTAAAAAAATCCAAGAATAAACCCAGAGGAGGTGGCATTTACTGCTGAGTTACAATTGGATAAGGAATCTCATTGTCACAAACTATAATATGCTCAGAAAGAATTAATTTGCCATAGGAGTAACTGAGTATTTGAAAAGAAAATTGTTAGTTATTAAACCAAGGAAGGACTTTGGAGATCATCTGGCCCCTATTATCGACACTGGCAAATCATAAAACTGAAGCCCAAAGAAGAGAAAAGCGTTGTGGAGCAGTAGAGGTACTGTGCATAGAAGCCACAGCACCTCACTCCAGCCTGTGCCCTTACTGCTCACCTACACAGATTCTCCATGGAATAACTCGTAGGCCAATCTGCAGAAGCTACAAAAGGGTAAAGAAAGCTGATAGTACAGCCAGCTTATACCCTATTGCATGTGTTCCAATAAGGCAAGCCTCATTTTAACAATATCAAACAGGTGGTTTCTACAACCATAAATTCATTGACCAGCTGGCCCCTTACTAAGTGTCCAAAGTGCTTTACGTAACACTAAAGACAAATATTTAATCCACAAAGTCTGCGTAATGGTTTTCAACCATGATCAGCTTTACCCTCAGAGGACAGTTCTAGAGGTATTTTTAATTGTCACAACTTGGAAGTTGCTACTGACAGGATGAGGCCAAGGATGACTCTAAATGTCCTACAGTACACATGGCAGCCCCTCACAAAGAGAATTACACAGACCAAAATATCAGCCATTTGAATTCCATGAGAGGCGCCCAACGGATGGGCCACAGTCCATAGCATTGCAGAGTCGGAGGAGGCTGAAGTGACTTAACACAGACACACACAGTTCATGGCCAGCTGAAGGGTCAGTGGTCCAATCCAATCTTTACCTACTCAGCTTGAACTAGACGCAGCTGACTCCCAAGTTCCTAGAAAACAACTTGGCCAAAAATATCTATTGTTAGGCTACAGGCTGCTTGGAAGATTTGCGGTCTTAAAATGATCTTGATATGAAGGCAAATGAATTAGAAGAAATAGATTAACCAGCAATTTCAATTGATATTTCCTTTTCCTTTTTTTTTTTAAAGAATGTAGCTATTATCTTTTTGGATATTAGAGATTCTTCTGATGCAATTATATTGTACTTTTTCCTCCCAGTCTATTATCTGCTTTTTATCTTTGGACAAAATTTAAATTAATCTTTTATGTAATCAATTTTATATTGTTTCAAAACTTCTAGGGAAATTTTTTCCTATACCAAAATGTATGAATATTCTGTTATTTTCATCATATAAATTTATTATTTTTTAACCTTAAAATATTTTATCATCTTGAAATGTCTATAGGGTACAGAAGCCTTCTGCTCTATCATTTACTAAACAGATTCCTTGTGTCCCGCAAAGTGAAATACCACATTTGCTACTTAAGTTCTTTTATATTTTTGTAATTTTTTGTGCTGCTGTATTTTATTGATCTACCTGTCTACACAAATATCAGTATGTTTTGTTAATTATAGTATCATAATAATGTTTAATATTAAGACTAGAGTCTTTCTACTGTTTTTTTCCTAAAATTTTTTTAGTTATTCAGACTTATTTTTTTCTTATAACCTTTAAAATTATTTTCTTTTTATTTTATTTTATTTTTTTTATTTTATCTTTTTTTTTTTATTAGTTGAAAGCTAATTACTTCACAACATTTCAGTGGGTTTTGTCATATATATTTTCTATCAGCTTAAAATAAAAGAAAATTGGGAATCTGAATGTAATTGCATTACATTTATGAATTAATTTCTGAAGAAATAATATCAGTAGATTTTTCAAGGCTTTTATTTAAAGGTATGATTTTATGGGGAATTCCTGGTCATGCAGTGGTTAGGACTCCTCATTCTCACTGCCAAGGGCCAGGATTCAACCCCTGTTTGGGAAACTAAAATCCTACAAGCTGAGGGAACTAAAATCCCTGGTTGGGGAACTAAAATCCTACAAAAAAAAAAAATTATGGCTTTCTTAGGTTATAAAGGGTTAAAAAGATTGCATGTGTTTTTGTTAAAGTTATCCCTATTTTATATTTTTAATACTATCAAGATATTTTTTCATATTTCTATATCTTACTGTTTACTGCTAGCAGAGAGAGAAGTAATAAACTTTTCTGTATTTATATTATAATCAGATGCAACAAATTCTCTTATTAATTTTACTGCTATTTTCATTGGAATTTTTTGTTTTTTAAAATCACAGTTCAGTTCAGTTCAGTCACTCAGTCATGTCTGACCGTTTGTGACCCCCATGAACTGCAGCATGCCAGGCCTCCCTGTACATCACCAACTCCCAGAGTTTACCCAAACTCATGTCCATTGAGTCGGTGACGTCATCCAACCATCTCATCCTCTGTCATCCCCTTCTCCCGCCCTTGTCTTTCCCAGCATCAGGGTCTTTCAAATGAGTCAGCTCTTTGCATCAGGTGGCCAAAGTATTGGAGCTTCAGCTTCAACATCAGTCCTTCCAATGAACACTCAGGACACCCAGTGTCTATTTATGTAATTATATAATGTTAACACTTTACTCAGTTTCTGTTGATATATTGGATGTTGGTTATTTATTACCATTTTTATCACTGCTGGATTCCATTTCCTTATGTTTTATTTAGAAGTTTTGAATACATATCATTAGTGAGATTTGTTTCTAGTATTTTTTACAGATTTATCGAAACATGATTTTGTTGTTGTTGTGCAGCTGGTAAGTGGTCTCTGACTCTTTGTGACCCCATGGACTGTAGCCCACCAAGTTCCTCTGTCCGAGGGGTTCTCCAGGCGAGAATACTGTGGATTGCCATTTCCTTTTCCAAGGGTTCTTCCCATATCAGAAACCAAACCCATGTCTTCTGCATTGGCAGGGGGATTCTTTACCAGTGAGCCACCAGGGAAGCCTTATTGAAGTATAATTTACATACTATAAAGTTCAACCATTTTTACTGTCCACTTCAATGAATTTTACTAAATTTACAGAGTTGTGCAGCCTTTACCGTAATCCAATTTTAGAAATTTCCATGGTTCTTAAAAGCTTTTTCTGCCCCTTTGCAATAACTTCTCATCCTTTTCCACCTGGACAACCACTCATTGTTTTCCCTGTTTATAGATCCACTTTTAATGAACATTTTACATAAATATTGAAATACTGAAGTCACTTGTATTTGCCCTTTACTTGCCTTGATATTTTGGTGACTTATCCATTTTATAATACATTCTCGGTAGTTTTTTTTTTTTTTTTTGGCTGAAGAGTTTTACATTGTGTGGCTTTAAAAGATAAACCAAAGCATATTAAAACTTTTAAGTTTACTTGAGCAAAAAATGATTCAAATCAGGCCAGCATCCAATCTAGCAGATAGAAAGGAGATTTAAGAAGTTGAACAGCATTGAGTGGGGCGTCCCAAAGAGTCTTATCCCAGTCACGAGAAACTACAGAGAAGGAAAAATATTTTCTCCTCTACTCTTTTCCTTAGTAGGCAAAAGTACAAGTGAAATCTTGTGCATTGGAAATTGAAAAAGTAACACTGGGGGCAGATCATCTATGGAAGCTCTATCAAGGCCTTCTGGCAGTTCATAAAATTAGTCAGTTCATAATTCACCTGGTTGATGAAGATATCAAAAGATAGTTTAAAGTGGTGAGTACTTGGCTGAGACCACTTCTTCTGTAGGGCATTTAATCAATGGATAAGCTTACCCAAGTTAAAATTTCTCTACTGGGACCACTGTAATTCAAGACTATCTTTGGTAAGGCTAACTTGGTTATCTCCAGCCTTAGACCATTTTATTTACCAGAGGCCTCACACTGGATCCACTCCATCTTAAGTAGAACCCAGTCTGACCCCAGACCTAGTTTGACCAGACCCCAGTCTGGTTTCTAAGTCAGACCCAGTCTGACTCAGACCAGTTCCCGGACGCAGTCTGGGGAAAAAAAGTACTCAAAGTCTAAAAGTTGGTAGCATAAGAGCTATGGACCTAGGATCCAAGAGGGATTTCCCACCACTGCCTGGGACAGCAGGAAAACATCTAGCTCAAGGGGCTCAATGCATCACTGTTCCGAATACATTTTTAATATAAGTATGTCTCAGACAACATTTGGGGCAAACTTACACTAAAAAAGAATTCATTATTTATCTGAAATTCAAGTTTAACTGGGTATAAAGTCCTGTATATGAGTCCTGTAGGACTCTGGAAGATAAATGGGAGAGGTGAGCCAAAGAAAATTACAAAACTACTATAAGTATTAAGGAAAATGAGAAGACGTACTTTATCCTTATAATTATTAAAGCTTGTAAAAAATACATTCAACGCATACTGTGTAGTGGAGCATGGATATTTTGAAAGTGAAAGTGTTAGTCGCTCAGTCCTATCTGACTCTTTGTGACCCCATGGACTGTATCTTGCCAGGCTCCTCTGTCCATGGAATTCTCCAGGCAAGAATAGTGGAGTGGGTAGCCATTCCCTTCTCCAGGGGAACTTCCTGACCCAGGGATCAAACCCGTGTCTCCTGGACTGCAGGTGGATTCTTTACCATCTGAGCCACCTATTTATAAAGCCTTGTTACAGGTTTACTTTCCCTAGATTTCCTATTAGGAAAATACTTCTCACGTAGTAGGCAAAAATGTAAGTAAAATCTTGGGCACTTGAAATGGAAAAAAATAATATTGGGGCCAGATCCTCTATGGAAGTTTTATCAAGGTCTTCTGGCAATCATGAAATTAGCCAATTTATGATTCAGCTGGTTGATAAAGATATCAAAAGATAGTTTAAAGTGGATATTTTCCTAGATAAATTTTTGTTGGAGTCAGTAGCCTATATGTAAAGGATATAGAGATCATAGAATCTGTGGCATATTAAAAAGTAATTGACCTGATCAAGTTTGCTAGAGGCCTTGTTTTAGAGCATAATACCTTTAACACACTGATCAGTTTGCACTGAGAGTGTTCCTGCTTTGCTAGAAAAAAAATGAGTTTGTTGCTCACATAAAGATTTTCAAAAGCAATAATATTCCACAGTAATGTCCCATGAAAATTAAATTTGGCTATAATATGATTAGCAATTTGGTTTCTGTCCTTTGCTCTGCTTAGTAGGGTTAGGAGGTGGTGGAAGGGTGGGCAGATGGGGAATGAGCTGAAGTTTTTATCTTCTGCAGGAAGCCAGAGGAGGCTTAGAAAGCAACTGCCTTGTGATTGGGATTTGTTGAAATCTGGGTGCAGACAATCTTGTATGTAAGCTTCAATATTTTTAATTTTTAAAACTTTTTCATTAACTTTGCGATAAGAGCACATGTTTTACGCAGTTGATGTTTTGGTCCCCGCTATGAACATTACATAAGGTTTATCTATATCACTATGCGCTTGCTGGAAACATTAGCATGCTGATTTGGAAGATGCTGCATATCTATGGTGACTAAAGTAAACACCAGTAGATGATTATTACAATAACCTCCTCATTGGTCTGTCTTCCCCTTCTCTTTCTTTCCTTTTGTTCTTTATTTTCAACACAGCAGTCAGGGTAATCGTGTGAAAAATACAAATTAGGTTTAATCTATTCAAAACTCTCTAAAGGATTTCCATCTCACTCACAGTGCTGTAAACACCTACAAGGATCTCTATGATTTCCATCTCTCCACATCTCTGGGACCAGATTCCTTATTAGTCTTACTATGCCAAAGCCACAATAGAATTTTTGACCATGTCAGATTCTGGACAAGGTTTGATATTTCCTTTCACTCTTAAATTGCTTTTCCTGCAGATACTTTATAGACAAATATCTTACTTCTTTTAGATTTTAAAAAACACTATTTTTAAGAGCAATTTTAGGTTCATAGCAGAACTGAGCAGAAGGTACAGAGTTCCCAAATACTCCCCACCCCGACACATGCACAGCCTCCCCTATTATCACAGTGTCCCTCACCAGAGTGGTACATCTGGTACAACTGATAAACCTAAATTGACATATCGTAATCAGACAAATCCCATAGTTTATTTTAGGTTTAACTCTTAGTGTTGTACATTCTGGGGGTTTGGACGAATGTGTAATGACATATGTCTAGTCATTCATATATCATCATATCTTATAGAGTAGTCTCACTGTCCTAAAATCCTCTGTGCTCCATCTTTTCATCCTTCCTTCCCTTCAGACTGGCTTCTTCCTCTTAGTAATAAGCATTTGAGGTTCCTCTTTATGTTTTTATGCCTTGATAACTCATCTCTTTTTAGCACTGAATAATATTATCTGCATTTATCCACTCACCTATGCAAGAACATCTTGGTTACTTAAAGTTTTGGCAGTTATGAATAAAGCTTCTGTAAACCCATTTGTGTATGTTTCTGTGTAGACCAAGTTTTCAACTCCTTTAGGTAAGTACCGTGGTGTGCATCTGCTAGATCATATGGTAAGAATACCTTTAGTTTTGTAGAAACAACCAAACTGTCTGTTAAAGTGGCTGTACCATTTTGAATTCCCACCGGCAACAAAGAGAGTTCCTGTTGCTTCATATTCTCACCAACATTTGGTTTGTCAGCATTCTGGGTTTTGAATTTTTACCACTCTAACTGGTGTGTAGAGATTTCTCATTGTTTTAATTTGCATTTACCTGATGACATATGATGGGAGCATCTTTTCGTATGCTAATATGCCATTTGTATATCTTCTTTGGTAAAGTGTCCATTAAGTTCTTTGACCCTTTTTTTTTTTTTTTTTCTAAATTGGTATTTGTTTTCTTATTGGTGAGTTTTAAGAATTCTTTGTAAATTTTGGATAACAGTTCTTTATCAGATATGCCTTTTGCAAGTACTTCCCCTGGCCTGTGGCTTGTCTTTCTACTCTCTTGATACTGTCTTTCACTGAGCACAAGTGAAGTCTAGCTTATCCATTCTTTGTGTAGGTGATTGTGTCTGTGGTATTGTGTCAAAAAAGTCATAACCCAAACCCGAGATCATCTAGATTTTATCCTATCTTTTAAGAGTTTTGTAGTTAGTTATTTATATTTAGATGTGTGACCTATTTGGGGTGGCTTTTATGAAGCCTGTAAGGTTTATGCCTTGATTCATTTAGTTGCATGTAGATGCTTAGTTGTTCCAGATCTATTTATTGAAAATCTTTTAGGTTTTAATCAGAAGCATCTTATCAAGGATAGTTTCTCTGTTGAACCTATCAAAATGTAACCTTACACTCACTGCAACACAATTATCTTCATCACCACATGTATTCTTTTCCTCTTTAACTCTTCAAACCAACGTTCCATTTATTTTACTCACTTAGGTTGCTTGCTGTTTGTCTTCCTCACTTTATCTTTGGGGGTACAGGTAGGTCTGTTTTGTCCCATGCAGCATCCCTACCACCTAGAACCATACTAACACACAGTAGGTACTCAATAAATTTTTGTTGAATGAATCAATAAAAGAAGAAATGCTCTAATCAGTAGGATGGAAGCCTCACCAGCAAAACTGGGAGTCCTGGAAACTTGTTAGAAGTATAAACCGTCAGGCCCCACAAAACCTACTGAATGAGAAATTTTGAAGTAGAGCTCAGCAATCTATGTTTTCACAAGCCCTCCAGTTGATCAGGGTGCATGTTAAAATTTGAGAAGTGCTGCTCTAAAATTCTTCATTATCCATGCTTACTTTGGTATTGAACACACATTGCCTCTTTTCTGTAAGAAGTGAGGTTTATGGCTTTTCTGTAGCAAAGTACTTACATCTTTAAATGTTAAAAAAAATAAGTTTCTTGGAAACCAAATCAATTATTTTATTTTGATACGTAAAATGGAATTTATCCATTACTTGAGTGTTCAACCAGCTCAAGGAAGATGACGGCTAGTAGAAATCTTTCAGTTTGGATTTTCAAAGTCCAAAAACGGTACTTAGCCATTTATCCCTCCTTAAAGAAACATTTGTTTCCAAAACACAAAAGAATGGTTTATAACAATCAAAGTGAACTTGCAAAAGTCGAATGACAATTTACATTTTAATTTTATTTTATAATTATGCTCACTGGGCTTCTTTATTTTGATCTAGATTCAATCAATGGTAGTGTTTGTTTTTTAGTTTGCTTGTGTTTTAGGCAGAATATGAATTATTTGAGCAATGACTTGCCAAATTAAAAAAAAAAATCAGGTATAGATAAGGAGGGACTTCATTCAAGGAGATTGTTTCAAGAGAGAAAAGAAATGATTACAATACAGGGAAGGGGCTTTTTTGCAGTAGAAAGAACACTCTGATTATGAGATTTCTGAGTCTCAAGGATTAGACAAAAAGAGGTTTTCTTTAATAAGAAGGAGTAAACAGAGTTAAAAGCAACCTGTTGGTTAAAGTGTGGTGAAAGTGACAAAAATGTGCAGTGATTTGAAGGGACAATAGATCAGAGACTATTTTACTCCAAGATCAGCCTACTCTCAGTAGGGAATTATCAAGCAGGTATTCTATACTGGTTCAGCAATCAGAGAAAATGACCACAGCAAGTCACTTGCCCAACATCAACAGCTGGTAAATGTGATGCTGGGATTGAGACTGAGGCAGTCTGCACTGTAGAGTCTGTGTTTTTAACCATAAGCCATAATGCCTCTCATAGATAATATGTGTGTTATGGGAGGAAAAAAAGACTATTTCCCTGGTGGCTTAGATGATAAAGTGTCTGCCTGCAAAGCAGGAGACCCAGGTTCGAGCCCTGGGTCAGGAAGATCCCATGGAGAAGGAAATGGCAACCCACTCCAGTATTCTTGCCTGGAAAATCCCATGGACAGAGAAGCCTAATAGGTTACAGTCCATGGATTTGCAAAGAGTCAGACATGACTAAGTGACTTAATTTTTGTGTGTGTGTGGGAAAAAAGACAAAGGAGGTCATTTATTTTTGATAAGGGCTTGTGAGAACCTATTCTGATACCCTGTAGTGAAGTGAAGTCGATCAGTTGTATCTGACTCTTTGTGACCCCATGGACTGTAGCCTATTAGGGTCCTCTGTCCGTGGGATTCTCCAGGCAAGAATACTGGAGTGGGTTGCCGTTTCCTTCTCCAGGGGATCTTCCCAACCCAGGGACTGAACCCGTCTCCCGCATTGCAGGCAGACCCTTTACCCTCTGAGCCACCAGGGATACCCTATAGATGACAGTATGACAACACCCTGATGCCCTAGTCTAGGCAATGGCGCTAATCTTCAATCAAAAAACACTACCAATGGAAGCTGCCGAGGATAGAAGTAGCCTGAAAAGGTTGAAGAACTTCTGTTTTCCTCAATTTAAGAACTATAGGTGAAGTAAATTAAGAGGTACAAACTTACAGTTGCAAAATAAATGAGACAAAGATTATGAAATGTACAGTATGGAGAATATAGTCAATAACTATGGAATATCTTTGGGGACATGTCATAACTAAATTTCTTATGGTGATCAGTTTGAAATGTATAGAAATATTGAATCACTATATCATGTAATAGGAACTGACAGTCTTGTATGTCAATTATACTTCAAAAACAAATGTTAAAGTTGGTGGGACATTAAGTGGCTCTGGTAGGCCCCTCCCTTCAGGAAGAAACAGATGTGTTCCTAGCCACTGCTTCCTAATCCCTGATCTCAAAGCCAAGCTCACCCCCACTGGACTCTTAGTCTTGCTTGCCCTAGTTCCTCAGGTCCAGTCCCTTCTTTCCTGGGTCAGTTTGGTTATATTGACTCCAAGCTTTTTGAATAGCTTTCAGTTTAAGTTTATTCCACTGGTTGTAAGGTCTTTGGTGTCTCAGAGATGGAGTTCAGAGCCTTGACTTGTGATTTATTCTTTATTTGTTCTTAATAAAAAATAAACTGATAATACGCCCTAGAAAAAAAGAGTTATGATTACCAGAAGTAGGGGGAAGAATAGGATGAAGGTTGTCAAGAGGTACAAACTCCAGTTGTAAGATAAATGGATATCAGAGATGTAATATTTTTGTTGTTGTTCAGTCATGTCTGACTGTTTGTGACCCCATGGACTGCAGCATACCAGACTTCCCTGTCCTTCAATATCTCCTGGAATTTGCTCAAACTCATGTCTATTGAGTCAATGATGTCATTCATACACTGCTATATGTTTTGTGTGAAGATTTTTGGGAGAGTGAGTCCTGGAAGTTCTTATTACTAGAAAAAAAATTTTTTTTTTTCTCTTTTTAAAATTGTGTACTATCTCTTTCAGAAATTTCCGCAGTTTATTGTGATCCACACAGTCAAAGGCTTTGGCATAGTCAATAACAGAAATAGATGTTTTTCTGGAACTCTCTTGCTTTTTCGATAATCCATCGGATGTTGGCAATTTGATTTCTGGTTCCTCTGCCTTTTCTAAAACCAGCTTGAACATCTGGAAGTTCACGGTTCATGTATTGCTGAAGCCTGGCTTGGAGAATTTTGAACATGACATTACTAGCGTGTGAAATGAGTGCAATTGTGCGGTAGTTTGAGCATTCTTTGGGATTGCCTTTCTTAGGGACTGGAATGAAAACTGACCTTTTGCAGTCCTGTGGCCACTGCTGAGTTTTCCAAACTTGCTGGCATATTGAGTGCAGCACTTTCACAGCATTGTCTTTCAGGATTTGAAATAGCTCAACTGGAATTCCATCACATCCACTGGCTTTGTTCGTAGTGATGCTTCCTAAGGTCCACTTGACTTCACATTCCAGGATGTCTGGCTCTAGGTGAGTGATCACAGCATCCTGATTATCTGGGTCATGAAGATCTTTTTTGTACAGTTCTGTGTATTCTTGCCACCTTTTCTTAATATCTTCTGCTTCTGTTAGGTCCCTACCATTTCTGTCCTTTATCAAACCCATCTTGGCATGAAATGTTCTCTTGGTATCTCTGATTTTCTTGAAGAGATCTCTAGTCTTTCCCATTTTATTGTTTTCCTCTATTTCTTTGCATTGATTGCTGAGGAAGGCTTTCTTATCTCTCCTGGCTAATCTTTGGAACTCTGCATTCAAATGGGAATATCTTTCCTTTTCTCCTTTGCTTTTCACTTCTCTTCTTTTCACAGCTATTTGTAAGGCCTCCTCAGACAACCATTTTGCCTTTTTGCATTTTTTTCCCCATGGGGATAGTCTTGATTCCTGTCTCCTGTACAATGTCATGAACCTCCATCCATAGTTCATCAGGCTCTCTGTCAAGCAGATCTAGTCCCTTAAACTATTTCTCATTTCCAATGTATAGTCATAAGGGATTTGATTTAGGTCATACCTGAATGATCTAGTGGTTTTCCGTACTTTCTTCAATTTAAGTCTCAATTTGGCAATAAGGAGTTCATGATCTGAACTACAGTCACTCCCAGTCTTGTTTTTGCTAACTGTATAGAGCTTCTCCATCTTTGGCTGCAAAGAATATAATCAATCTGATTTCAGGGTTGACCATCTGGTGATGTCCATGTGTAGAGTCTTCTCTTGTGTTGTTGGAAGAGGGTGTTTGCTATGACCAGTGCATTCTCTTGGCAAAACTCTATTAGCCTTTGCCCTGCTTCATTCCGTACTCCAAGGCCAAATTTGCCTGTTACTCCAGGTGTTTCTTGACTTCCTACTTTTGCATTCCAGTCCCCTATAATGACAAGGACATCTTTTTTGGGTGTTAGTTCTAAAAGGTCTTGTAGGTCTTCATAGAACTGTTCAACTTCAGCTTCTTCAGCATTACTGGCTGGGGCATAGGCTTGGATTATCGTGATATTGAATGGTTTGCCTTGGAAATGAACAGAGATCATTCTGTCCTTTTTGAGATTGCATCCAAGTACTGCATTTCATAGTCTTTTGTTGACCATGATGGCTACTCCATTTCTTCTAAGGGATTCTTGCCCACAGTAGTAGATAGCAGACCACCTGACCTGCCTCTTGAGAAACCTATATGCAGGTCAGGAATCAACAGTTGGGACTGGACATGGAACAACAGACTGGTTTCAAATAGGTAAAGGAGTATGTCAAGGCTGGACATTGTCACCCTGCTTTTTTAACTTATATGCAGAGTACATCATGAGAAACGCTGAACTGGAAGAAGCACAAGCTGGAATCAAGATTGCCGGGAGAAATATCAATAACCTCAGATATGCAAATGACACCACTCTTATGGCAGAAAGTGAAGAGGAACTAAAAAGCCTCTTGATGAAAGTGAAAGAGGAGAGTAAAAAAGTTGGCTTAAAGCTCAACATTCAGAAAACTAAGATCATGGCATCTGGTCCCATCACTTCATGGCAAATAGATGGGGAAACAGTGGAAACAGTGTCAGACTTTATTTTTGGGGGCTCCAAAATCACTGCCGATGGTGACTGCAGCCATGAAATTAAAAGACGCTCAATCCTTAGAAGGAAAATTATGACCAACCTAGACAGCATATTAAAAAGCAGAGACATTACTTTGCAACAAAGGTCCGTCTGGTCAAGGCTATGGTTTTTCCAGTGGTCATGTATGGATGTGAGAGTTGGACTGTGAAGAAAGCTGAGCACCAAAAAATTGATGCTTTTGAACTGTGGTGTTGGAGAAGACTCTTGAGAGTCCCTTGGACTGCAAGGATATCCAACCAGTCCATCGTAAAGGAGATCAGTCCTGGGTGTTCATTGGAAGGACTGATGCTGAAGCTGAAACTCCAATACTTTGGCCACCTCATGCAAAGAGCTGACTCATTGGAAAAGACCCTGATGCTGGGAGGGATTGGGGGCAGGAGGAGAAGGGGACGGCAGAGGATGAGATGGCTGGATGGCATCACAGACTTGATGCACATGAGTTTGAGTAAACCCCAGGAATTGGTAATGGACAGGGAGGCCTGGCATGCTGTGATTCATGGGGTCGCAAACAATCGGACACGACTGACTGAACTGAACTGAACTGAACCTATGTGAGATTGTTACTGGACTTATAACAATCACTTCATTATGCATGTGGGTCAAAGCATACTGTACACTTAAACTTGTACAGTATTGTATATTAATTATGTCTAAAAAAACTGGAAGGAAAAATATAAATTTGTACTTTCTGAATGGAACCTAAGCAACTTAATTTTTACAGCTAACTTAGTCTTGATGTAGAATTTCCTTTGGAAAATCTAGGTTAGAAAATGGAGTAGAGGGTAAAAATACTGGTATTTATCAATAAGATTATTTGCTTCAGAGTACTTGGGTAGAGGCACATTTTTAAATTGTATTAAGAATGAAATAAAGCAGAGGTAAAACTCCTTGTTTCTGGCAATCAAATGTCTGCTGACAATGACAAACTGCTGGGGAAAGTACTCCTGGCTCTTTCCTCTGGCAATATGATCAGTTCCTGGGTAAATTATATTAAAAGCAGAAGTCTATCTCTGGGGCTTTGCCAAGAGAGCAGATTCTATCTGATTGCGGTTCTTTTTTCCTTTGGTGCCACTGGGTAGACAGGGCTAGAGACTGGAGAGATTCAGTAGGACTTTCCCCCTGAATACTGACCAAAGAAACAATACTTAGGAGGCTCACATTCTCATAGCCTCTTCTCCAAAACAATGCACATGTGGAAGGTTTGGGAACATGGGAAAGGACTCTAATCTTTTATGGCTTTGTCTGGCTATTATTCATAATTCTAAAAGTTGACAATAAACTAGGAAGCAGTCCCTCAGTATCTCAGGTGAATTCTTGTAGAAAGTGAAGAAGAAAGTGTTAGTTGCTCAGTCATATCCAACCCTTTGCAAACCCATGGACTGGGTCACATGGGTAGCCCACCTGATTCCTCTGTCCATGGGATTTTCCAGCAAGAATCTGGAGTAGGTTGCCATTTCCTCCTCCAGGAGATCCTCCCAACCCAAGGAGTGAACCCACGTCTCCTGTGTCTCCTGCTTTGCATGCAGATTATTTACCTACTGAGCCATCAAGGAAACTCTCAGTTCTTTTTCTAGACTTAGATTCTTATTTGACTCTTGGCTTTCAGAGGTCTCAGGTTTTATTCCCATTGTGAGTTGACTTGAAGAAAGCTCCAAGTATTCGTTCTTGCCTAGAGCATCTCTCTGACTGTATCTCAACCTGTGTAGAGTAAAGAATGGTTCACTGGATTTCTAGGCTTTGTGCATGCTTCATTGCTCAGTCGTGTCCTACTCCTTGTGACCCTGTGGACTGTAGCCTCCCAGGCTTCTCTCTTCATGTCCTTCTCCAGGCAAGAATACTGGAGTGGATAGCCATCCCCTTCTCCAGGGGATCTTTCTGACCCAGAGTTCAAACCTGGGTCTCTAGGCTTTGGGGTATAAAGTTTCACTGTAGGAGGGAGCATCCATTCCTCCTCCCTTTGGGTTCAGAGGACCTAATGGGCCCTGATTTAGGCACATGATACCCCACTCACAGGACTGTATCACCTGCACACATTAGCACACTCCTTGATGAATGTAAGTGCCATAGTCACTCAGGAACATCATCAGGACCCTTGTTATTATCTCCCTTTGAGAGATTATAAAGTTAAAGTTTGTACAGATAAGGTGGCCCTTGTCACTTGGATGAAATTAGTAAGTGACAGGTTTGATGCAGGATGCAAATCCATGGACTTACATGCCTGTATATTCTCTCTCTTTCTACTTCATTGCACCCAAAGTGCCTCAGAGGAAGCATTCTTTGAAGCTATTAATTTGGAAATCATCTAAAGCTTATTGAAAAGTATGCCATCTAGCATAAAGAACTCCTATGTTCCCATCACTGAAATTAACAAATTGTTAATATTTTGTCATACTTTCTTTATCATTTTTGTTTGATCTTTTCTGCATTATTTTACCATTCTTCTTTTTACCACCGTTTCTGTATTTGTTGTTGTTTAGTGGCTAACTCATGTCTGACTCTTTGCAACCCCATGGCCCAAGAGGCTCCTCTGTCCATCCATAGAATTTTCCAGGCAAGAATATTGGAGTGGGTGGCCATTTCTTTCTCCAGAGGATCTTCCTGACCCAGGTATCAAACCCAGGTCTCCTCTTTTGCAGGTGAATTCTTTAATGCTAAGCCACCAGGGAAGTCCCCCACCCCCACTCTTTCTGTATATATAACATTAAAAAACGCACTCAGGAGAGCTGCTGACTGCAAGAGTGAGGGGGAAATAGCAGAAAGTGATTGGGAGCAAGAACTCAAGATGGAGGTGGCCTGCAAGGGTTAGCCAAAGAGTTCAGTGCAAAGATGCAGATGGTGGTCTTTGCCTTGCAAGAGTATGAAGAATACATTAATGCATTCAGTGCAAGAGGGCTGCATTCAAACACCTGCTGTGGCAGAGTATGGACTAGCCAAGACAGAGATCCACACAGTAGCAGCTAAGAAAAACTGCTTTATCCCTTCTTGTCTTAGCTTTCTTCCCTTTATACTGATCCTGAAGGACAGAGAAGCAGCTTGGGGAAGAGAAGTGGGACAAGGAGAATAAAAGAACAGAGTAGGCTCTTTCTTTTTAACTTGTTTCCCAAGCCGAAGATCAGAATCAAGCCAAGAGAGGGAGAAGCTTTATTCAGATGGGAGACTAAAGTTTGGAGCTAAATAGGAGAGAAAGTTTTTAAAAGTTGAAAGCAAAATCATTTAAATACCTGAATGGGATGGGAAAAACAGATCTGCTCTAATTATCACTAAAGCATATAGAAAATCCCACAGGTCATATTTAAAGGAAATGATAGGAGAAATAGGACATTGTTTTATTATTATAACTTATCAGTTTCAGCATGTTCAATAAACTGGCGTGCTTTTAAGTTGCTTCAGTTGTGTCCGACTCCTTGCGACCCCATGGACTGCAGCCCCCCTCCCAGGCTCCACTGTCCATGGGATTCTCCAGGCAAGAATACTGGAGTGGGTTGCCATTTCCTTCTCCAATAACTGGCTACACATGCTTAAAAAGTCAAACACTAAATAAAGTAGAATTAAAATTCCCCAGTTCTTACTTTGTTCCTCTATAGACTTATGGAAAGCTATGTTTGTATTATATTCTTCTTCTTATATGTTTGTATTATATTCTTCCCAACTTTTAGCTATCATCTGTCTGTCTTTCTCTCTATCTATATATCTAACTTGCTTTTTCTGTGATCCAATGGATGTTGGCAATTTGGCCCCTGGGTTCCTCTGCCTTTTCTAAGTCCGGCTTGTACATCTGGAAGTTCTGTTTATGTACTACTGAAGCCTACCTTGAAGGATTTTCAGCATTACCTTGCTAGTATGTAAAATGAGCACAATTGTATAGTAATTTGAACATTCTTTGGCATTGTTTTCCTTTGGGATTGGAATGAAAACTGACCTTTTCCTGTGGCCACTGCTGAGTTTTCCAAATTTGCTGACATATTGAGTGCAACACTTAAACAGCATTTTGTTTTAGGATTTGAAATAGCTCAACTGGAATTCCATTACTTCCACTAGCTTTGTTTGTAATATTGCTCTATGTGCTCTTGCCACCTCTTCTTAATAGCTTCTTCTTCTTTTAGGTCCTTGCTGTTTTTGTCCTTTATTGTGCCCATTCTTGCATGAAATGTTCCCTTGATATCTCCAATTCTCCTGAAGAGATTTCTAGTCTTTCACAGTCTACTGTTGTCCTCTATATCTTTGCATTGTTCACTTAGGAAGCCTTTCTGGTCTCTTTTTATTATTCTTTGGAACTCTGCATTCAGTTGGGTATATCTTTTCCTTTCTCCTTTGCCTTTTGTTTCTCTTCTTTTCTCAGTTATTTGTAAAGCCTCCTCAGACAACCAGTTCACCTTCTTGCATTTCTTTTTCTTTGGGATGATTTTGATCACCGCCTCCTGTACGATGTTACGAATCTCTGTCCATAGTGCTTTAGGCACTCTGTCTACCAGATTTAATCCCTTGAATCTATTTGTCACTTCTACTGTATAATCATAAAGGATTTGTTTTTGGTTATACCTGAATGGCCAATTGTTTTCCCGACTTTCTTCAATTTAAGCCTGAATTTTGAAATAAGGAGTTCATGATCTGAACCACAGTCAGCTCCAGGTCTGGTTTTTGCTGACTGTATAGAGCTGCTCTATCTATCTTTCTTTTTATCTTTCAATCTTTCTAGGCATCCTACTCTAAAAGCTACCTTGTTCATTTTGCAATATACAAAGGACATCTTGCAACACACCGTAGGCTCTTCATATTATAAAACATAAGGATTTACCTTATTGTATGGATATACCATTATGTTGTTGTTGTTCAGTTGCTAAATTGTGTCTGACTCTTTGCAACCCCATGAACTACAGCATGCCAGGCTTCCCTGTCCATCACCAACTTCCAGAGTTTTCTCAAACTCATGTCCATCGAGTAATCAGTAATGCCATCCAACCATCTCATCCTCTATCACCCCCTTCTCCTCTTGCCCTCAGTCTTTCCCAGCATCAGGGTCTTTTCCAATGAGTTGGCTCTTTGCATCATGTGGCCAAAATATTGGAGCTTCAGCATCAGTCCTTCCAATTAATATTTAGGGCTGATTTCCTTTAGGATTGGAGAAGGAAACCACAACCCACTCCAGTATTCTTGCCTGGAGAATCCCATGGACAGAGGAGAACCTGGTGGGCTATAGTCCATGGGATCACAAAGAGTTGAACACAACTGAGTGACTTTCACTCTCTCACTCCTTCAGGATTGACTGTTTTGATCTCCTTGCTGTCCAAGGGACTCTCAAGATTCTTCTCCAGTACCGCAGTTTGAAAGTATCAATTCTTTGGTGCTCAGCTTTCTTTATGGTCCAACTCCCTCATTCATATATGATTACTGGAAAAACCATAGCTTTGACTATATGGACCTTTAGATAATTTACTTAAGCAGTGTGCTATTGAGGACAATTTATTTTCCATTGTTAGAGATAATTCAGTCATTTATTTAGGATAAATTCCAGAAGTGTTCTTGTGTCCCAAGTTTAAACTTAAAGATGTTGTGATATACATTACCACATTGCATTTCTTAAAGTTTGTGTCAATGCAGAGTCATACTAGCAATACACAGCGTGCCTCTGTCCCCATACCGTTGCCAAAAATGTAGTGGATACTATGCGTCTACCAAGTACTTAGCCAACCACAAAGGAACACACATCAGTTTAGTTTACAGTGGTCATAATCAGAAGTAAGAGAGTATCAGAATAAAATGAAATAATAATAACTATTGTTTATGCATAGAGCTATTTAAATGTAAAACCTGAGAAGTAACGGGAGAAGGAACCAAAGTAATTCTAAAGCACCACCAATTTTGAATATGTTCCCAGCTTTCCAAAATGTGATAACTGGGTCTGAAATTGTTTTTTGCATCAGTACAGTTTCGTTCCTGACTGATTATATGGATCATTGCAGAGCCTGCTTCCACTGGTGACTGGTTACTTTCAGTGACATCTGTGTGTGTGGGATGCTAGTGTATTATGCAAAACCCGCATTAGGAATGTGCTTCATTTGATGCTATGCCAGTTCTCTCCTTTTCTTTTTCCCTAAAATTGCCTCGCTAAAGACTAAAAATTTAATAATAACAGCAATAAGGTTGAAACAACAAAACTGTGGCCCTTCAAAGAGTTGAGCACTTAAGAGTATCTCAACTATGAATTTGTATTTCATCTACTTTCCTGATGATGGGGAAAATTCAAGTCATTTATTTTCCTCATGAAGCTGTATTGTCCACAAATGATATGCTTCTTGCTTACTCTTGAGAAAAAGCCATGCTTAAATTTCCAAGGAGACTGTACTTCATGGAGAAGAAACCTGAATCAGGTGGGTGTGTAGGACTCAGAAAGACATGGCCTGCTGCTTCCAAGAACAGCTCCCAATGGGCCTCCTCTCCTGCTCTGAAAGAAGTAAATTGCTCGGTTTTGGAGTTACTCTTTGTGCCTTGCAAAGTCCACTTAGGCCGTTGAAACAATGGTTTTGGTTTCTCTCGATTACAGAGTGAAAACCTCTCTAAAAGAGAGTAATAGTTCTTTGCCCTCAGGCCATGCATTTCCAAAAGCTGCATTGCTGAAACATATCGGCTGTCTCTAGGAAGTTCATACAAATATGGAACAAATGCGAAACTTTCTTGGATAGCTCAGGAGTTCTGTGACAGAAGCAGCCTACAGAATACAGTGCCTGAGTTCTTACCCATAAATCTGAGGTGGAAACCTGAAGGTTGCAAACTAGTGTCCAGTGGGCCAGTCTTGCCTGTAGGTTTTTAATTTGTTTAGCACAAGGATTTAAACAATATTTATTGGTAATCCCATTTAAAAATCCAGATTTCAGGTGTCTCTTGGGAAACTGAGAGATCTGGTATTTATAAAGGTGGCTTTCTTTATAAGAGAGCCATTCAGAGTGAAATGTCCCATAGAGTATGGGCTTCACTTGTTTACATCATTCACTTACTTCCTGTCTCTTGCTGTTTTGTTGTTTAGCTGCTTAGTTGTATCTTACTCTTTTGTGACCCCATGGACTGTAGCCCACCAGGCTCCTCCATCCATGGGATTTTCCAGGCAAGAGTACTGGAGTGGGTTCCCAGTTCCTTCTCCTTCCTGTCTCCTGGCCCCAGATGTACTGCCCCTGGTGAGTTCTGGGAAGGCAGAATATATCTTTTTTTTTTTTTTTCTTCCTTTTTTAAGCGGATAGAAAGCAAGAGGGAAATCTTTAAAACAGTTCAGTTTGTTATTTCTCCCCTGTGAAGTCTTATCTCCCCAATAAGCAGAGAACACTGTGCTCCAACAAGTTTGTATACACCCAGTGAAGGTACTTTTCACAACATATTGTCACTGTTTTCCCCCACATCTGCCTTCCGCCATAAAGCTAGAGGGTAGAAACTGTATCCTGATAGCTGTTGTATTGTCCAGTGCCTATTACTGTGTGTAGGTCCTTCAGGATCTCCTTTCTGACTGAATGACTGTCTGGATAGGTGGATGACCAAAAGGTCCCTTGGGGAGTTCGTGATGATTTGGTTTCCTGAGAGGCATAGAAGTGACTCAGAATGGATTTTTCTCAATACTTGATGCTGCTGGGGTAGTCTGAGTCTTAAAGAACTTTGAGTCAGTGCCCCTGAGGCCTAAGATATATATTAGTGAAGTGAAAGTCACACAGTCATGTCCAACTTTTTGCGGCCCCATGGACTACACAGTTCATGGAACTCTCCAGGCCAGAATACTGGAGTGGGTAGCCTTTCCCTTCTCCAGGAGACCTTCCCAACCCAGGGATTGAACCCAGGTCTCCCACATTGAAGGCAGATTCTTTACCAGCTGAGCCACAAGGGAAGCCCAAGAATATTGGGGTGGGTAGCCTATCCTTACTCCAGCAGATCTTCCCCACCTGGGAATCGAACTGGGGTCTCCTGCATTGCAGGTGGATTCTTTACTAACTGAACTATCAGGGAAGCCCTAAAAGCTATATATTAGAGCAACACTATTTCCATGGAGCAGCTTTATTTTTCTCTGAATATAGGAAATAATGATTCTTATTTGATCATCCTATTAAAATTAACACAAAACCTAACAAAAGCTTATTATTCCTGTCAAATTTTTAATCATTACCTGACAAAAGAAGAAGTTAAAGTTATCCAAAAATATAATTTCTGTCCTCCCTTTGGAAGAATAACTCGTTCAGGTTTTCTCTCATTGTAATTTCCTTTGACTAAACACTTCTGTTTTTAGTTGGAACCTTATAAAAGACAGCAAAATCTTCTTTCCGTCTCACCTTTGTCAAGAACATAAATACAAAATGTTCAATGTTTTGGAACAGTTTTGATATATTTCTCCTTTAAATTAGGTTCAAAATAACTAGAAGATACCATAGCTATTTAATCATAGAGTAAATATTTTAGTGACTGCAATAAAAGAGATGCCATTGAATAAATGGTATCTGATGATGGTTATTCTAATTGGAATTGTTGCAAGAGAAAAGCAAAAGCAAGTCCCTGGATGGAAAAGGCAAAGTTGATTTACTTCAGTCATATTTAACACAGGTCTATTGTGAATAAGCTCTTAATTATTTTATCATAAACCAAAAGGTTCTTTAAGATCTGTTTCTCACACAGAGACTTTAATATTTCCGTCACTCTCAAGTGCCATCAGTCACTTTGACACTGATACATTTTAGAGGTAAAATTTAAATAATGTGGATTACATATACCTAATTCTATTTTGCATGTACTTACATTATGAAATTGGAAATAGATTCATTTCTTTGGGGGACAGAGAGCTGATTATGAGGAAAGAGTTTATATTAGGTCTGACTGTGAGAAATTCTGAGTAGATTCTGTCTTCTGGGAGTAGTTAGTATTCATTCTATGAATGTCAAAGTCTTGCTAAAGCAAGACTATGGTTGGAGAAGTTGCATTGAACATCTGTTACTCAATTTTTATTTATATATCTCTGAAAGCATATTTTTATATAGCATACTTAATAAAAAGGCTACATATTTGGTATGTTAATTATTTAAGAAACCATTTAAAATAGATATTGCATTAAAATATCATTAAAATAAAAGAACTTGCTCAAATATAGAATTTATTTAGTGTTCTTGACCATGGAACACTACATTTTTCTCTGCTGGCATAATTCTTGGGAAAGGTTAATCTCTTTTCTAGGGATTTGAAGCTTCTTTCCCATTTTACAATGAGAACATGCCAACTTACACTAAAATGTTGCTTTAATGCTCTTTGTTTGGCTATTTAGTAAAGAAAGAGTGCAGAAGAGATTCATCCAACTCTCCACTGGAAATGAATTCCCCATCATTTTGATGGTGAGCTCCTATGGTACTAAAGCACTGTAAATGTATAGCAATTACTGAACCCATGGGGTAGCAATTTTCCCCACACAAATATAATTTTATGTTTCTTTAAAGACAGTTGTAAAAATATTTAACAAAGAGAAATCCCACCAAGGTAATCCTCTTAGGCAAATCTTTGTTTGAGGTGCAACAGTGGGTAGGAAAATAGGAACCACAGGCCACAATTGGACTACTGGGATGTTCTGTTTGGTGCTGGGCTTCTTCTCAAGGCAGCTCTGTCAAGGACTAGTTCTCAGGCTCTTGGGACATCATGTCAAGTTGTGTCGTGGCTCTCAGGTGGCTACTGGCTGTGGGAGAGAAAGGATGTGGAGCTCACTGGGAAAGGTAGGGCTGTGAATTCCTCTGGCCAACATCTAAGAAGCTGCAAAGGGACATTTCTAAGAGCCCTGGGATTCTCTGCTGCTCCTGTAAGGTTCAGGGAAGCCTGCATTTCTAAAATGGAAACTCAAAAGGACTTATCAGTTGCCTCAAATTTCAAATTACTGGTTGGCTCTGAAGTGTGGGGTGGTGCTGTTCAATGCCAAATGGAGGTTTTCTGAAGACGGGTTGCACTGTAAAGAAGGCAGTCCTTTGGCAGGCCGTGAGGTGTCTGCCACTGGACCCAGGGCTCCCTTCATTAAGCTCTTCTTCAATCCAAAGCAACTTCATCAGGTCCTCTACCTGAGTCATGGGCTCCCATTTCTCTGGCATGGAAGAGATGTGCCAAATCCTCAGAAATCCAACTTCTCTTACAAGTCTTCTTAACCAGCCCTCACACCCAAACCATGTCAATGTGCTCACTATTTTTTTTTTTTAATATTTTTTAAAATGTGGACCATTTTTAAAGTCTTTGTTCAATTTGTTACAATATTGATCCTGTTTTATGTTTTGCTTTTTGGCCCTGAGGCATGTGGCACCTTAGCTTCCCAACCAGGGATAGAACCAGCATCCCCTGCGTTGGGAGGTAAAGTCTTAACTACCGGACCCCCAGGAAAGTCCCTCAGTGTTCTCATTTTAAAATAAAAATGAAGATACAAAATTGACTCCATACTTTTAGGCTTATAGTGACAAATTGATATAGTTATAAGACATATATATTTAACTTAAATATATTATGTTAATTTTATCAGTTATCAGGATTCCATTCTAACAAGTTGATTCTAAGACCCTTTGTCAAACAGCTGTGTAAACTTCTGAAGAAAAAATTAATGATCTGTCTTTGAATTTTCTGCCCTTATTCTTTTAAAACATTTTCATTGTTACTACCCTACTTCTATCACATATTACCTCACTCATAGACTACCAAAATATCTTTTCACTTGGTTCTCTTGTTTCTACATTCCTCTCAGTCTGCAACTCTACACTATCATAATGCCAGAATTAATTTTCCCCAAACAAGATATATCTTAAAAGATACAATTTGTTTATGACATTCTCTTGTTTAACAATTATTGATGACTCTCATTGCCCTTAGAATAAAACACAGATGCCTTAAAAATGGTTCATCTGGCTCTTTAGGACCTATCCCTGACTGCCATTACACTGACCTCTTGTATCTATATTCTCTTCACTGCACCTGACCTGTCCTGGATGTTGTTGTAGTGCCGTGAACTTTGCTGCAGTTAGCCACGGCTTACTTAGGGTCTATTGGAAATACAGAGAAGACAGAACCATCTCACAAAGGGCTTGATCAGACAGCGCTATCCCTAACCTGGCTGTCCATCATGACTCTCTGCCAACACCCTAGTCCAATTCACTATTATTTCTCATCTTGACTACACACTTTCTATTTGGTTTACTCCTATCCACTCCTGGCTTATGCCTGGTTTTCTTTCAGTCTTAAGCATTTGTCATGCTTGATTTTGCCAAAGAGCCATTTCCTTGCTGATCACTCTGTCTCAAATGCTGCTGCTGCTTCTTTATGTCCAGTTATATCATTCTCATTATTTTCGTCTCATAGCAGTTACGCTTTTCTCAAGAAGGGCTGCCTTAAACTCTCTGACCACATCAAAACCTTTCTTATATGCTTTTTTAGCTATGTGTGCCTTTTCTTCATGGCACTTTTCACAGTAAGTGATTTTCATTTATTTTTTCTAGTGTTTGGTTAGTATCAGTCTCTTCATGATACTGTAAGCTGCATTAGAATAAGGATTCTGTCTGTTTTTCCTCCTTTTAGAAAATTATGCTGCAGCTTGAGTAAACCTAGAAAACGTTATGCTAAATGAAAGAAGCCAGTCACAAAGACCACTTTTTGTTTGATTCTGTTCATATGAAACGTCTAGAATAGGCAAATGATAGAGGCATTAAAAAAAATATTAGTGGTTTCCAGGATCTGGAAGGGAAAGGATTCAGCAGGAACAGAGAATGACTACTAATGGGTTCAGTGTTTCTCTTTGTTGGAAATGTTCTGAAATTAGATTGTGGTCATGGTTGAATAGCTTTTGGAATATAGTGACAAGCACTTGAATTTACACTACAGATAGGTAAAGTATAGTGTAAATTATATCCCAATAAAGCAGTTAAAAAATTACTCTATCTCTGATGTCCAAAGCAATGCTTGGTCAAAAATAGGCTCAGTACATATTTTTAGAACTAATATTGAATGACAGATCAAAGTTATCCCTTAAGCTTATTTCAAAGAATAAATATTAATCAGATTTACAACTCCTTTTCCCAATAGTGAACATCAGAAAAGAGATTTTGCTAATGTTCAACTTCTTTAGAATATTAACTTTTTTTTCTGTTTTCTGAGAAAATACTACAGCTAAGCAGATCCTCTTATGTCATACTATCTTAGCTTTTCTAGAAGCAAGATAAGTTTTTTTGTGTGTTTGATTGCTTTTTTTAAAAAAAAAATCATGTTCCAAGTTACCAAATTTTATGTTAGAAGTTTCCAGTCAGTGTTCCTAAAAAGTTATAAGCAATAAAAATAGGGTATTATTAAGCAACTGACTAGGATAGGAGAAAAAACTCACCAAAATAAAGTGTACATGCAGATATCTGACTATTCAAGCTATTCTGTCATAAATAAGTTAATAAAGAATCACTACGCAAATGTGTTTCTGCTTACCTGGTAGTTTATTTCATTGTACTTTAATATTGTGCCTCTATGAATTTAAATCTTATTTTAGATTCCCAGCTATACTTAGATTCTTTAGGGTTCTTTCGCAGACAATTTTCTATCTCTGCCACCCTTTCCTTCCTGTCTTTACCACACATTCTCAATTCTAAGTGGAAATAGCACTTCCTAAGGGTATCTTTCTAGGATAACCTCATCCTTCACCATAATCCTTGTTTATATATATATATATATATATATAACACATACACATACACACCTTCCATTCTATCAGTTCCCTGTGTATGGAACCATGTCTAAAATCCTTTTGCTGCTGTATCCCCAAGTGTGATGCCTTGCACATAAAAAACTGCCGTTTATGATTTATTGAATGAATGAATGAATACCCTTGAACACCTGAGTACAACTTGTATTTTACACTGATGCTGACACAAATGTTATATTCCATTTCTGTCTATGGTAAGTATTGCTCCTTTTATCTCTAGACTTCCTGTGATAGTCCGTTTTCTTAGAAAAGCCCTCTCTTTTTCTACCTCTATCTATCTATCTATATCTCTACCAATCTGTATCTACCTATACATGTTTCTTGGTTTGTTTTATTTTTGTTATAGAGTCTCTCCATCCTTCATCTCTTATGGGCTACCCAATTCAAAATACCATCTGCTTTACTGTACCTCTGTATTTCCCTAGCTAACATAATTCTATTCTCCTATAAGCTTTCAAAGCAATTAGTTTATCACATTTCTAAGGTAATGACACTTTGTGTTATAAGCATTCAGTGAAAGGCTCAGGTATCTTCAATTTAATTGTAAACTCTTTCAAGAATACAGGCTATTTTGATTATATTCTAGCCACCATAATTCCCAACATGACATCTCGTATGTAATAATTATGTATTCATTCAATATTAGTCAAAAGAACTGAATAATGGTCATTCCAGGTAACCAAAGGCATTCCTGGTCTTTATTATTTAGCTTGTTTGCTTAATTTATGTGTTTAGCTCCCTTTATGTAGTAGAGATTCTTTTACTGTAGAGTCCTATTTAAGCAGTTTCTTGAAACTTCATTTCTGTCATCTTATTTCAGGAGCTTCTTGTAGATTTATTGGAGTAAGAATCTCTAAATAAATAAAAATAGCTCAAATCCTAGTTACAAATCCCCTACATGGTAGGCTAATAATAGAACAATTTCCACTGATATACGGAGGCTACTATATGTAAGAGTCAACCCTAAAGCCAGTATAACTGGACCTTATCAAGTAGAATTAAACTGAGCACAGTAAGTAAATTGAAAAGCCAGCTTGGTTCCAAGTCTGTTCAGTTTTCAACTAGTATAGAGCAGAGCATATTTGAGAATGGCTAGTGTAGTTAGGCGGAGAAGGCAATGGCACCCCACTCCAGTACTCTTGCCTGGAAAATCCCATGGACAGAGGAGCCTGGTAGGCTGCAGTCCATGGGGTCGCACAGAGTCGGACACGGCTGAAGTGACTTAGCAGCAGCAGTGTAATTAGGAATTTGAGGGGCTGAGGAAAAAAATGTTGATATAAGTACTTTTGGAGAAACCCTTTTCTTACCAAAAAAAGAAAAAAGATTCCTGAAGGACTGGTAAATGATGGTTCAGAAATAAAGTACATCCATTCCCCTACCCCATTTCCTCTCTCTTTTTCTCATTCAAGAAGAAAAACACCCTAAATTCAGAAAAGTTAGGAAGAGTTTTCTAAGCAGAACACACTCAAGGCTTCAGGATTATGACTGAAAGCCTACAATGGGATCAAGTATGCCAAATAATCTTTAAATTTTTAAATTTTATGTTGGAATATATTTAACTTACACTATTGTGTTCCAGGTATGCAACAGAGTGACTTAGTTACATGTATACATATATTCATGGGGTTGCAAAGAGTCGGACATGACTGAGCGGCTGAACTGATACATGTATTCTTTTCAGATTCTTTTCCCATATGTTATTATAGAGTATTGAATAGAGTTCCCTGTGCTATACAGTAGAATTATTTCATCGAATACTTCAGAGTTACCATTATATTTAAATATTTAAAATTGTTCTACTATTTGCTAGTACTGATACAAGCAACTCACCTTAGAGCATTCTAAACTACCAAACTACTAAATTTATACAAATGATCTGCTTTTTAAAAAATTCTGCAAAAGGGGTTTTCATTCTAGAAAGAACTTTTAAGTAATAAACCCTCTAGAGACATTGCAATATAGTTTATAAATTATATGTACGGGCATGCTCAGTAGCGTTCAACTCTGCAACCCCATGGACTATATAGTCTGCTAGGCTCCTCTGTCCATGGAATTTTCCATGCAAGAATGCTGAAGTGGGTTGCCATTTCCTCCTCCAGGGGATTTTCCCAACCCAGGAATCAAACCTGCATCTTCTGAGTCTCCTGCATTGCAGATGGATTCTTTACCTGCTGACCCAGTGGTGAAGTCCTATAAACTATAAAAATATAATTTATAAAATTTGAATTTATTCAGCTTTTTTTTTAAAAGACACATCTACTGAATAAAAACAAGGTACATTTGTAATTACCAAAAAGGATTACAAATTAAATGATGTTAAGAAAATTGAAATATATTTTTGCCAAAGTGAAAACCTGCCCAACAGGGTAAATTCTGATGCTCTTCTGTTCTTAAATGTTTATTTCCTCATTTGTAACAAGAGTGGGCCATTTCTGCCTCAAATAAAAAATATCCAGTTTTAGACAAAATATTGAATTTCTGGTGCTAGACTCATATTCCCATGTTGCTATCCAGACAATTTTAAATATTAAGAGCCTTGATAGGGTATTTCTCTTCCCATACTTGCTATGATCTTGCTTTGTTTTTTGAGATTCCATATTCTATAAAATTTGTTTCCCGTAATGGATGTGCTTTGCTGAGTTTTTTCTTTTTAATATCCTTGGAAAGCAGGTTAATCTTTCCTTCCTCTAGTACTTTCCCTAATAGTGGCAAAGAAATTATTAAGTAGAAGGTAAATGAATATTTACTTTCTTTGTTCTACCTGCTTCTTTCTTAATAATAAATCCAGACATGTATCCCCAAAGATTTCTTATTTGTAGAATTATTCTGTTTCCTAGGTATTTTTAAGTTTCAAGTCTATCTGTCATCAGAGTTTGGTACAAAGTCTCTGTACTGTTTATAATAATTTACCCTGAAGCTACTCAAAATATAGTAACCCTAGAAATACTCTACAGCTGTCTTCCTTTTACTATCTCTTATTTATCTTTTGGTTAAATACAGTTAAACAAATGCTTTCATTCGAAATCATCTGCTGAGAATACCAAAACTCTTACTAATTATATGCTTTAATTTCGGGAAAATTAGGATGGTTGTTTCATTTTCCTCCTCTTTTTCTTTCATCACAAGTGGGACAGAGCCATCACTGGTGCAGGTTTAATTGAATATAATCCATTTGAGTCAGAAAAGATGCTTGTGTGTTTTCTTAGGATGAGAGTGTATAATTTCAGAATGAAGGGAAGTGGGGCTACGTGAGGTTGGAAAACATGGTGAGACAAGCTGGACAGAAGAGTGAGCACTGCTGGGTTAAGGGAAGGGGAGAGCCCTTCATCGTGGCCAACAACTTGTCCACCTGGTCTACCTCAAATGGCAGTGCTGGCTCATAGGCTAGTCCTGAAATCAGCTGAGCTATCCCCTTGTGAGACAGAAAGCTGCTCTGCAGGAATTTCCTGATCTTGTGATCTAGAAGATGTGTCCTGCCTTGTTTCACAATGAAACTGGCCATGGGGATAATAATCTACTTCTGCTACCCCATATAGAAACATTCTGGGATTTTGAGGCAAAAAAAAAAAAAAAAAAAAAAAAAAAATCCTTCCCAGGCAATCTGGATTTTTCTCTGTAAACTTTCCGTTTTATCACACTGAAAACCTGGCGTTTATGCTGAGCTAGTTATATTCATTCAAGAAGTCTTTGCTAAGCACAGTGTCTGTGTGTGGTAGCAGCAGTAGTAACAACCGTTTATAAATGTTTACTGTGTGCCTGGAACTGGGCTAGGTGCTTATTTTCCTAAATGTTTATGGAACCCATTGCATGCTTATTATTATCAGCAATTAGCCAGATAAGGAAATTGAAGTTTACAAAGGAGTAGTAATTTTCCTACAGTCACATGACAATTAAGTAAAAGTGTAGAAGTTTGAATTTAGAATTCTCTGCCTTTTGAGACATTTTTCTTTTCAGTGCTTCAAAAAGCATTCCCCCCCCCCCCCCTTAGTGTTATTCTGAGTAGATGTCTTGAACAGAAGTAAAAGGAAAGTAGGGCCACTTTCTTGGTGTGCACATGTTCTAGCTGGGAAGAAAAACCTATTTATCTGTATAACAATTGGACACAAATTCAGTAAGTTGAATATCAAATGGACCCGCACCACAAAAGCACATGTGTTTTCACTTGAAGGTATGATTTTTATTTGAAGCCCTGCATTTCAGTACCGATAAGAATTTATGAAGAGAGAGTATACATCTTACTTTAATTTTTCTGTGGATTTGTTCGTTGTTGTTCAGTCACTAAATCATGCCCAACTCTTTGCTACCCATGAACTGAAATATGGCAGGTTTCCCTGTCCTTCACTATCTCCTGGAGTTTTCACAAACTCATGCCCATTGAGTCAGTGATGCCACCCAACCATCTTAACCTGTATCGCCCCCTTCTCCTCCTGTCCTCAATCTTTCCCAGCATCAGGGTCTTTTCAAATGAGTCAGCTCTTCACATCAGGTGGTCAAAGTATTGGAGCTTCAGTTTCAGTATCAGTCCTTCCAATGAATATTCAGGATTGATTTCCTTTAGGATTGAGTGATTTTATCTGCTTGCAGTCCAAGTGACACTCAAGAGTGTTCTTCAGCACCACAGTTCAAAAGCATCAATTCTTTAGTGCTCAGCCTTCTTTATGATCCAACTCTCACATTCTTACATGACAACTGGAAAAATCATATCTTTGATAATATGGATCTTTGTCAGCAAAGGAATGTCTCTGCTTTTTAATACTCTGTATAGGTTAGTCATAGATTTTCTTCCAAGGAGCAAGTGTTTTTTAATTTTGTGACTGCAGTCATCCTCTACAGTGATTCTGGAGCCCAAGAAAATAAAATCTACCACTGCTTCTACTTTTTCCCCAACTATTAGCCATGAAGTGATGGGGCCAGATGCCACGATCTTTTATTGAATATTGAGCTTTAAGCCAGCTTTTTCACTCTCCTCTTTCACCCTCATCAAGAGGCTCTTTGGTTCCTCTTCACTTTCTGGCATTAGAGTAGTATCATCTGCATATCTGAGGTTGCTGATATTTCTCCCCTCAGTCTTGATTCCAGCATGTGATTCATCCACCCAGCATTTTGCATGAGGAACCCTGCATATGAGTTAAATAAACAGAATGACAATGTACAGCCTTGACATACTCCTTTCCCAATTTTGAACCAGATAGTATTTCAGTATTTCCATGTCCAAGTATAACTGTTGCTTCTTGACCTGCATACAAGTTTCTTAGCAGGCACATAAGGAAGGTGGTCTGCTATTCCTATTTCTTTAAAAATTTCCACAGCTGTGATCCACACAAAGGCCTCTGCATAGTCAATGAAACAGACGTTATTCTGAAGCACCCTTGCTTTCTCCATGATCCAACAAATGTATGTAATTTGATTTCTGGTTCCTCTGTCACTTCAAAACCCAAATTGTACATCTGGAAGTTCTTGATTCAATTCAGTTCAGTCACTAAGTTGTGTCCAACTCTTTGCCACCCCATGGTCTGTATGTAACACGCCAGGCTTCTCTGTCCATCACCAACACCCAGAGCTTGCTCAAACTCATGTCCATGGAGTCGGCAATGTCATCCAACCATCTCTTCCTCTGCTGTCCCCTTCTCCTACTGCCTTCAATCTTTCCCAGCATCAGGGTCTTTTCCAATGAGTCATATCTTTGCATCAGGTGGCCAAAATATTGGAGCTTCAGCTTCAGCATCAGTCCTTCCAATGAATCCTTAGGACTGATTTCCTTTAGGATTGACTGGTTTGATCTCCTTGCAGTCCAAGGGACTGTCAAAAGTTTACTGCAACACCACAGTTCAAAAGCATCAGTCCTTTGGCGCTCAGCTTTCTTTATAGTCCAACTCTCACATCCATACATGACTACTGGAAAAATCATAGCTTTGACTAGACAGACCTTTGTTGGCAAAGTAATGTCTCTGCTTTTTATATGCTGTCTAGATTAGTCATAGCTTTTCTTCCAAGGAGCATGTGTCTTTTATTTTTTTTTTTAATTTTTAATTAATTTTTATTGGAGCAGAGTTGATTTACAATGTTAGTTTCAGACAATGCTAATCAGTTTTTATATATATATATATATATATATATAAAAGATTCTTTTCCCATTTAGACCATTATAGAGTATTGAGTAGAGTTTTCTGTGCTATACAGTAGGTTCTTCTTATTATTTATCTGTTTTATATATGGTAGTGTGTGTGTCAGTCCTAACCTTCCAATATATCCCTCCCTGCCATGTCCCCTTGGTAACCATACGCTTGTTTTCTTTTTTTTTTTTTTCTTTTTTTTTAATTGGAGAACTCAAGTTTATTATGCCGGTGGGCCCAGAGGAGTTAATATTCTAAGCTCTGAGCCCCGAGCAAAGGGGTTACAGAGTTTCTATAGACAGACTATAGTGGGCAACTCTAGCTGCTACTAGGCTGGTTTAAGGGGTTTCATTAGCACAGGAACAGCAGTCAAGATGGGGAGGGGGATGCCTGACCTTTACATGGACAGGCATGATTAAGCAGGTTGGCAGGGTTGGGCAATTGCAAAGAGCAGGACAAGGGTGAGTGAGTTAAGCTCCAGTTCCTGGTGTTGTCTTTTTGAGACTACATGACCTATGTGATCCAGACTTTGCAAGGAGCAAGATGAGTTACAGAGGCAGAACGAGCAGGAGGTTATGTAAAATGAGTATGTGTCTTTTAATTTCATGGCTTCATTCACCATCTGCAGTGATTTTGAAGCCCCTCCAAATAAAGTCTGCCACTGTTTCCATTGCTTCCCCATCTATTTGCCATGAAGTGATGGGACTGGATGCCAAGATCTTAGTTTTCTGAATGTTGAGTTTTAAGCCAACTTTTTCACTCACCTCTTTCACTTTCATCAAGAGGCTCTTTAGTTCTTCTTCACTTTCTGCCATAAGGGTGGTGTCATCTGCTTATCTGAGGTTATTGGTATTTCTCCCAGCAGTCTTGATTCCAGCATGTGTTTCATCCAGCGTGGCATTTTGCCTGATGTACTCTGCATATAAGTTAAATAAGCAGAGTGACAAAATACAGCCTTGACTTCCTCCTTTCCCCATTTTGAACCAGTCTGTTGTTCCATGTCCAGTTCTCACTGTTGCTTCTTGACCTGCATACAGATATCTCAGGAGGCAGGTAAGGTGGTCTGGTATTCCCATTTCATTAGGAATTTTCCAGTTTGTTGTGATCCACACAGTCAAAGGCTTTGGAGTAGTCAATAAAGCAGAAGTAGATTTTTTTCTGGAACTCTCTTGCTTTTTCTATGATCCAATGGATATTGGCAATTTGATCTCTGGTTCCTCTGCCTTTACTAAATCCAGCTTGAACATCTGGAAGCTCTTGGTTCATGTACTGTTGAAGCCTAGCTTGGAGAATTTTGAGCATTACTTTGCTAGAATGTGAGATGAGTGCAATTTTGTGATAGTTTGAACATTCTTTGGCATTGCCTTTCTTTGGGATTGGAATGAAAACTGACCATTTTTAGTCCTGTGGCCACTGCTGAGTTTTCAAAATTTGCTGCATATTGAGTGCAGCACTTTAAAAGCATTATTTTTTAGGATTTGAAATAGCTCAACTAGAATTCCATCACCTCCACTAGCTTTGTTCATAGTGATGCTTCCTAAGGCCCATTTCACTTCGCATTCCAGGATGTCAGGCTCTAGGTGAGTGATCACACCATCATGATTATCTGGGTCATTAAGATCTTATTTGTATCTTCTTCTGTGTATTCTCGCCACCTCTTCTTAATATCTTCTGCTTCCTGCTTCTGTTAGGTTCATACCATTTCTGTCCTTTATTGTGCCCATCTTTGCATAAGATGTTCCCTTGGTATCTCTAAATTTCTTGAAGTGATCTCTAGTTTTCCCATTCTATTGTTTCCTCTATTTCTTTGCATCGATTTGTGAGGAAAGCTTTCTTATCTCTCCTTGCTATTCTTTGGAACTCTGCATTCAGAAGGGTATATCTTTCCTTTTCTCCTTTGCCTTTTACTTTTCTTCTTTCCTCAGCTATTTGTAAGAACTCCTCAGACCACCATTTTGCCTTTTTGCATTTCTTTTTCTTGGGGATCATCTTGAGCACTGCCTCCTGTACAATGTCACAAACCTTAGTCTGTAGTTCTTCAGGCACTCCATCTATCAGATCTAATCCCTTGAATGTTTGTCTCTCCCACTGTATAATTGTAGTGGATTTGATTTAGATCATACCTGATTGGTATAGTGGTTTTCCCCACTTTCTTCAATTTAAGTCTGAATTTGGCAATAAGAAGTTCATGAATTGAGCCAGTCAGCTCAGGGTGTTTTTGCTGACTGCATTGTTTCTCCATCTTTGGCTGCAGAGAATATAATCAATCTGGTTTTGGTATTGACCATTCAGTGATGTCCATGTGTAGAGTCTTCTCTTGTGTTGTTGGAAGAGGTTGTTTGCTATGACCAGTGTGTTCTCTTGGCAAAACTCTGTTACCCTTTGACTTGCTTCATTTTGTACTCCAAGGCCAAATTTGCCTGTGACTCCAGGAATCTCTTGACTTTTTACTTTTGCGTTCCAGTCTCCTATGATGAAAAGGACATCTTTTTTGGTGTTAGCTTTACAAGATCTTGTAGTTCTTCATCGAATTGTCCAAGTTCAGCTTCTTCAGCATTACTGGCTGGGGCATGGGCTTGGATTACTCTGATATTGAATGGTTTGCCTTGGAAACAAACAGAGATCATTCTGTTATTTCTGAGATTGCACCCAAGAACTGCATTTCAGACTCTTTGTTGACTATGAGGGTTACTCCATTTCTTCTAAGAAGTTCTTGCCCATAGTAGACATAATAGTCATCTGAATTAAATTCACCCATTCCAGTCCATTTTAGTTTATCCGTTTCCTAAGATGTCGATGTTCACTCTTGCCATCTCCTGTTTGATCACTTCTGATTTACCTTGATTCATGGACCAGCATTCCAGATTCCTATGCAATATTGCTCTTTACAGCATCAGACTTTGCTTCCATCACCAGTCACATCCACAGCTGGGCATTGTTTTCGCTTTGGCTCTGTGTCTTCATTCTTTCTGGAGTTGTTTCTCCACTCTTCTCCAGTAGCGTATTGGGCATCTACTGACCTGGGTATTTCATCTTTCAGTGCCATATCTTTTTGCCTTTTCACACTGTTCCTGGGGTTCTCTGATAGCTCCACTGGCAAAGAATCTGCCTGCAATGCAGGAGACCCTGGTTCAATTCTTGGGTTAGGAAGATCCCCTGGAGAAGGGATATCTACCTACTCCAGTGTTCTTGGGCTCCCCTTGTGGCTCAGCTGGTAAAGAATCTACCTGCAATGCAGGAGACCTGCGTTCAATCTCTGGGTTGGGAAGGTCCCCTGGAGAAGGGAAAGACTACCCACTCAAGTATTCTTGCCTTGAGAATTCCATGGACGAGTCCATAGGGCTGCAAAGAGTCGGACATGACAGAGTGACTTTCACTTTCATTTTCACATGGGGTTCTCAAGGCAAGAATACTGAAGTGGTTTGCCATTCCCTTCTCCAATGGACCACATTTTGTCAGAACTCTCCACCATGACCCATCTGTCTTGTGTGATCCTACATGGCCATTGCTCATAGTTTCATTGAGTTAGACAAGGCTGTGTTTCATGTGGTCAGTTTGATTGGTTTTCTGTGATTGTGGTTTTCATTCTGTCTGTCCTCTGACGGATAAGGATAAAAGGCTTATGGAAGCTTCCTGATGGGAGAGACTGACTTTGGGGAAATTGGGTGTTGTTCTGATGGTCAAAAAAGATATCAAATAAGCTTGTTCCATCACCATTGTCATCATCTGCTGCCATGATCCTATTTCTTTTTGTTAGTCACCATCTGTGCTTGTCCTTGCCCTGCCCCATCTTGAATCCTCTCAAAGGAACACAGCAGGTTCTGGTGTGAAAGCCCAGAAGCTGCATCCGAGGAATGTGGCTTCCTAGGGGACCCGGATGTCAGACGCACGCCAATCCCCACTGATTCCGCTGCTTCCTTAAACTCTCCAGAGGCAGCCAGCCTCCGCCTAGGGGACTGCTGTGTAGTGCAAACTCTTCCCAGAAGCTCCCAGAAGTTCTTTGTTCATGGACTGCTAAAGCATAGCGTGAAGGGTTTTGAGCATAACTCTGCTAGCATGTGAAATGAGTGTAATTGTACAGTAGTTTGAACATTCCTAGTCATTGCCTTTCCTTGAGATTGGAATGAAAACAAGCTTCAGGAGATGGTGAAGAACAGGGAAGACTGATGTGCTGCAGTCCATAGGCATGCAGAGTCAGATATGACTAAGCCACTGAAAAACAGCACTTTGAAACACATTAAGATCATTTATCATTGAAAATAAATGAAAGTACATGAACAGAAAAAAAAAAAAAAAAAAAGAAAACTGACCTTTTCCAGTCCTGTGATTACTGCTGAGTTTTCCAAATTAGCTCACATGTTGAGTGCAGCACTTTAACAGCATCGTCTTTTAGGATTTGAAATAGCTCAGTTGGAATTCCATCACCTCCACTAGCTTTGTTCATAGTAATGCTTCATAAGGCCCACTTGATTTTCACACTCCATGATGTCTGGGTTTAGGTGAGTGACCACATAATCTTGGTCATCTGGGTCTTTAAGACCATTTTTATACAGTTTTCCTGTGTATTTTTGCCACCTCTTCTTAATCTCTTCTGCTTCTGTTAGGTCCTTACTGGTTCTGTCCTTTTTTATGCCAGTCCTTGCATGAAATGTTCCCTTGATATCTCGAATTTTCTTGAATAGATCTCTAGTCTTTCCCATTCTATTGTTTTCCTCTATTTCTTTGCACTGTTCTTTGAAGAAGGCCTTCTTATCTCTCCCTGTTCTCTGGAACTCTGCATGCAGTTGGGTATATCTTTCTCTTTCTCCCTTGCTGTTTGTGTCTCTTCTTTCCTCAGCTATTTGTAAAGCCTCGTCAGACAACCACTTTGCCTTCTTGCATTTCTTTTTCTTTACAGTGCTTTTGTTCACTGTCTCCAGTTCAGTATTCTGAATCTTTTCATAGTTCTTCAGACATTCTGTCTATGAATAATCTCTTGATTCTATTGATCACCTCCACTGTATAATCATAAGGGATTTGATTTAAGTCATACCTGAATGGCCTAGTGGTTTTCCCTAGTTTCTTCAGTTTAAGCCTGAATTTTGCAATAAAGAGCTTATGATCTAGTGACAGGATATGTACATTTAACAAAGTAAATTTTTATAGTGTGTGTTTAGGTAAAAGGACAAATATTCATAAATATGTATGATGCATACAGATTACATAATGTACAAGTTTCCTAGGACCTCTCTTACAGAAAGCTGACTCTGTAAAATGCTTTTATTTGAACTTTGTGTTTGTGAAAGATCTACTGACATCATGGGTGGGAACAAACAACTGAAGCCTTAAAAAGCATTTCTATTACTTTTTAAAAATTTTATGCATATATGAAATCATAGTTCTTTAGTCATAGAATGACATAGTCAAAGAATGACAATGGCATATTTTCTATTTATGTATTTATACTTCTAATGAAATTGAGTAAATTGATGAGTTTCATTTTCTTTTTTAATCCTTAGAAAGTAGGTTAATCTTCTTCTACTACTGTATTTGAAATGCTGTCTCAATCAGGATCCCATCAGGAAACAGAAACAATGCAGTAATTTGAACAGGAAAACTTTAATATAGAAAATTATTAAAAATCTCATATTTATCTATCATCTATCCTTCTATCTGCTTATAACTAAGAGGGAATAAAAGAGAATTCCACAGAATACCATGGGTCTGAGGGAGAGGACCCAAGGAAGAGACTAACTTGGAAAGAGAGTTATTCTCTCTGAGAGTGGGATATAGACTTTGTTAAAAAGGATGTGTTTTCAGTTCACTGGATAGTGGAGAAGTTTCCTGGCTTGCTGAGTTGTCAGGACCAGAACTGATCCAAAATCAATTAATTGAGGCTTGCTAGTGATGCTGTGTTTGTGTTTAAATTTCTTATGCTCTCTTTGTGTTTAAAGTTCTCTAGACTTTAGTTGGGATTTATTTTAAGGTTTTGCGCTTCCAGTTTTAGCCTTGATCTGTATTTGGGTACTCACATGGTACTTCAGTCTGATTTTGAGATCAGACTGTTCCATTAGAGGCTGGCTGAGACATCTTTGGTCTGTTCCTTTGGGACCAGGGAATCTTCACTGAAATTGGGATGAATTGTAGTGTTTAGAATACATGTGTGCATGCTCAGTCATGTCCAGTTTTTTGCAACTCTATGGACTGTGGCCCATTCTCAGTTCATAAGAATTTTTTTTTTCAGGCAAGAATACTGAAATCATTCAGTAGTTGGGCTAAATTATTGGGTTGCTATCTCTTCCTCCAGAGAAATCTTCCTGACCCAGGCCTGTTTTATGGGAACTGCCTAAAAAGACTGGCCTGGCTCCTCTGGAAGTAAACTATTTCCTTAGAAGTATAGGCTATTTGAGTGGCAGGCTGTTTGAACTGAGTTGTTTGAGCTTTAAACTGTTTATGCTGTTTGAGAACTATTCTTTTACTGTAGGGGAAAACACCTCTGAGAAAAGGGGTTCCAGTTATCTAAATATTTTGAGGATACCCCTCACTACAGGAACTTTGGCTGATTTTTATGTTTAAAAATCATGATCCTTCCTTATGGGCGTTTCTAACTAAATGGACCTACCTGACCAAAGAGTATTTAGAATATCAATGGCCATTACAATGCGGAGCTTTTGAAATCCCCAAACTTAATTTTCTTAAAACTGAATTAGATTATTAGTTTTCTTAAAACAAAATTTCCAGTACTGAAGGGAATGCCTATTTTGATGGGTATTTTGAGGCTTCCCAGGGTTATCAGGAGTTTTAAATTGCCTCTCTGCAAAATAAGACTTTAAGATTCACTGAAGTAAACAACCAAAGAAAGATAAAATGGCTCCCAAGCCTCAAGCTCGCCTTGGTCTTTGTCTCAGGATCTGCCTCCAGTTCCATCTACCTCTTTCCTTTCCAGACCACCTGTACCTTCAGTTCCCCCAATACTAATACCTCACTGAAATTCCTTTTTAAAAAGAAAAACTTTTTCCACTCCCTTTTCCTCTGAACTTCTCAGAACCTTGCCCTTTGAAATTAAGCCTCCTAAGAATCCAGAGGTTAAACTTTGAATTTTTTATATTCCTTGGACTAAATATTTTATTTTCTTGAGCTCCAAAGTCACTGCAGATGGTGACTGTAGCCACAAAATCAAAAGACACTTGCTCCTTGGAAGACAAGCTATCACAGACCTAGACAGTATATTAAAAAGCAGAGATATCACTTTGCTGACAGAGGTCTGCATAGTCAAAGCTTGGGTTTTTCCAATAGTCATATATATGTGAGAGCTAGACCATAAAGAAGGCTGAACACTGAAGAATAGATACTTTCAAACTCTGGTCAATCAAACCAGTCATTATGTAGATCAAACCAGTCAACCCCAAAAGAGATCAACCCTGAATGTTCATTGAAGGATTAACGGTGAAGCTGAAGCTCCAACACTTTGGCCACCTGATGTGAAGAGCTGACTCTTCACAGGGAACAGACCCTGATGCTGGAAAAGATTGAAGGCAGGAGGAGAAGGGGATGACAGAGGATGAGATGGTTGGATGGCATCACTGATTCAATGGACATGAGTTTGAGCAAACTTCAGGAGATGGTGAATGACAGGGAAGCCTGACATGTTGCAGTCCAGGAGTCACAGAGAGTCAGACACAACTTAGCAACTGAAAAACAACAACTGGACTAAAACTGAATTGCATGCCATAGTCAAAGAACTTCCCAAAGTAACCAAAGATCCCCACAGATTTCCTAAGGAACTTAACACATCACTCAAACTTTCAGCCTGGTTTCTCTGACTTACATCAACTAATTCTAGTTTGTACGCTTGTCAGCGAAGGCCATCCCAGTACTCGATGAAAATCACAATTTGGGAAAACCCTAAAGCTTCTCTAGATTTACAGTTGGGAGACCAGTCCATTAATTTATTATATGATCAGTTTCAGGCAATTGTTAGGTGACTTCATGAAGCAATTCCCAGAGATTTTTCAAAGCTTGTTGGTTGGAACAAAATTCAGGCTTAATGAATCTGTTCATGACTATTACAACTGACTTCAGTTTATTTGGGGCTTCCCTGGTGGCTCAGATGGTAAAGAATCTGCCTGCAATGCAGGAGACCTGGGTTCAATCCCTGGGTTGGGAAGATCCCCTGGAGGAGGTTATGGCAACCCACTCCAGTATTCTTGCCTGGAGAATTCTACTTTTCCTTCCAACATTGATTCCTCCAGGTGGCTTTTAACTTTATGTATATTAATGTGCTGAACCAGGACCTTTGGTAGAAAGGGCCAAGATGGAATGGAAAAACCACTTCAGATCTAGTTGACCTGGCAAACAAGTTCTCTTACACTCTATATGTGCATACATGCTGAGTCACTCAGTCATGTCTGACTCTGTGATCCCATGCACTGTAATCTACCAGCCTCCTCTGTCCATGAGATTTTTCAGGTAAGAATACTGAAGTGGGATGCCATTTCCTTCTCCAGGGGATCTCCCCAACAGGAATCAAAATCTCTTAGTGTCCTGCATTGACAGGTGGATTCTTTACCACTAGTGCCGCCTCAAGATGAGTCACCTCAAAGGGAGATCAGCAGTATCTTTAATCTCAACACCAGCAATCGAAAGCTCCTAAACAAAACTAAAACTCTCCTGTGGTTAGCCGCTCAGTCATGTCCTACTCTTTAAGACCCCATGGACTATAGCCTGTCAGGCTCCTCTGTCCATGGGGATTCTCCAGGAAAGAATACTGGAGTGGGTTGCGGTGCCCTCCTCCAGGGGATCTTCCCAACCCAGGGATCGAACCCAGGTCTCCTGCATTGCAGGTGGATTCTTCACTGACTGAGGCACTAGGGAAGCCCAAGAATACTGGAGTGGGTAGCCTGTCCCTTCACCAGGGGATTTTCCTGACCCAGGAATCGAACCAGGGTCTCCTGCATTGCAGGTGGATTCTTTACCAGCTGAGCTACCAGGGATGTCCCAAACTCTTCTAGTTTCTTCTATTATTTGAAAGAGCCAGGGAACTAGAAAATAGATTGTTACAAATGTAAGTGCTTTAGGTATCTCCAACCCTCTAACCAACCTTTCCAATATCTTCCTGATTTGCAGTGGTGGGCTTCAGGAAAATACAGGGGCTCTTTCCAGTCCTTCCTTTTAATTAGCCTGGAGAAACATTTTTCCAGTTTTGGCATGAATCTATTCAAGCCTGAGTCATACTCTCTTTGCTCAACCCCACTACTGTAAAACAGCCCCTTTGTTGGAGTACTAAAACAGTTCAAGTTGGAAGGGATCTTTATTGAAACTCAAGAGGTTCCTGTTTCTAATCATGTTTCCTTTTGTTTCAGCCTAGAGATATACAAACCCTTTTCTTTTCTGTTCTCCCACCCCAATCAATTTATTAGGCTGAAACTTAAGAGAAATATCATGTCAGAATTTCTTTCTCCCCCCAACAGAAAATAATTCTAGAATTTGATGATAGTCATTAAAGTAATCAAACAGGTGAATTAAATGACCCTTAACATCTTTTCTTTGTTTCATCTCTGACTGTGCTAGAACCTGATTTTGAAAGCACTGATCACTTACCCCTATTGAGTCCTCTACCATCTTCCTTATGGGCAAAAATCTCCAATTGATATTGGCAAGATCACAGTGCACCTCCCATCAAGATTCAAATAGATCTCTTAAAAGCTCTTCCCAGAATTAATCAATACTCTTTGAGTAAAGAAGACCTTCAAGGCATAAAGCTCATAATAAAAGATTACACGGCTCAAGACCTCATTTTCTCTTGTAGTAGTTTATATAATATTCTTTTAAAAATAATTTTATTATTTATTTATGTCTGTGCTGCGTCTTTGTTGCTGTGCAGGCTTCTCTCTGGTGGCAAGTGGGGGTTTCTCTTTAGTTGCGGTGCCTGGGGTACTCATGGTGCGTGGGGTTCTCTGGTTGGCGAACGTGGGCTCTAGGGTGCATGGGCTTCGGTAGTTGTGATTTGTGGGCTCAGTAGTGCAGCTCCTGGGCTCTAGATCACAGGCCTAGTAGTTTTGGTGCACAGGCTTAGTTGCTCTGCGGCATGTGGGGTCTTCCCGGATCAGGGGTCAAACCCATGTCTCCTGCACTGGCAGGTGGATTCTTTTCTACTGAGCAACCAGGCATATAACACTCATAATTTACTGGTGAATAAACCTAATAGCCAAGAGTGGAAGTTCGTCCAGGACCTCCAACAATAAACAACATTGCTATCCCTGGACATCTTGTTATTGCTAATCCTCACATATTACTAACATTCATTCCCACCAGGAGCCATTTCTTTACTGTTGTTGATTTATGTAGTGCATTCTTTAGCGTTTCAGTCGATGAAGCTATACAATGCCTTTTTACCTTCAACAATTCACCAGGACAGTAATGCCTCAGGGTTTTACAGAGGGTCCTTATTTCTAGCAAATCATGAACCCTGACATGGATGATATGAAATTCCCTAGGGATTTTATTTCCCTGCAGTGTGTCAATAATTTGCTTCCATGTTCTCCTTCTCAAATCTCCTCACATGAAGGCAGCATCCATTTGCTGGAGCTGTTAGCTTTAAAGGGACATCAGGTTGCCAGAGAAAAATTGCAGTTTACCCTAACACAGCTTTCACATTTAGGACCTCTGATATAAGAACAAGGGCTACAACTAGATCCAGATAGACTTCGTCATGTCCTAAATTTCCAAAAATCCAAAACTAAGTGCCAACTGTGAGGTTTCCTGAGGATCCTTGGTTTGGTTATTGCTGAAATTGGATTCCAGTTTTTTTCCCTTATATCCAAACTTTTGTATATTTTACTAAACAGGGACAATCCCAGTCCAATTTTATGGGAAGAACTGAACAACATAACATTTATGTTTTTAATGAAGAGTGTGATGCACCCACTTGCCCCTGGGCATCCCAATCATTAGATTTTCTTTTCTTTCTTTCTTTTTAAAATATATATATATATATATATATATATATATATATATTCACATATATATATTTCATATATATATATATATATATATATGAAGAGGAAGGAAATACCCTTGGTATACTCATCCACAAACACAGGGAACACTGTTGACCTATAGGGTTTTGACCCTTGCCTTCGGGCCATTATGGCCACTGCCCTATTAGATAAGGCTACATCTAACTGTAGAATTACCTTTAGCCGTTTTTGTATCTTATGCAGTAGAGAATTTCCTGAATGCTCATCACACTCAACTTTTCTCACCCAGCTGTCTCACTTCCCATGAAGTCTTTTGTTAATTGCTTCTTACGTAACTCTTTTGTGTTGTAATAATCTTAACCCAGCTACTCTTTTCATCTCCATCATGGACAAAGTCCTTCACAGTCTCTTGAGGCTGACTGATCACCTTCTGACTCATCATAATGATGTACAGAAAATTTCTCTGAGTAATACTGACTTCTCAAGGTTCACTGATAGTTCTTATTTTAAAGGTGGTAGTGGCAAATATTGTGCTAAATATTCTATTGCAACTTCTTTTGATGTTGTTGAGGCAGCATCTTTGCTTATGGCTACTACTTTAGCTAAGGACAAAATTATTAATATTTATGCATATAGTAGATATGCTGTTGGAATAGTTCATAATTTTAGAATGTTGTGGAAGCTACATGGATTGCTTACTTCCAGTGGAAATAAAATTTAAAATGGTCCTATGTTCAGGATTGTTGGTATAATACTTTTACCTGCCATTTCAGCTAAAAATTCTGGGGCATTCTATACTTGACTCTCTGGAAGCAAAAGGAAATTATTTTGTTGACATTTCCACAAATAATGCTTTCCTTAAAGACACCAGCAACAGCCAAACCTCTGTCATAGTCCAAGAGAATGTTTCTCCAAATAATAACTTGAAAAAACTGGCTAGGAAAAAAACAACAGTTGGCCTCAGAAAAAGATAAAAAAAGATTGGAAATTCAACTGTTGGCTTAACAAAGAAAGAAAGCTCTGGTTTAGAGCAAATAACAACACAGTCTTGTTGGAGACTCTAAAATTCCTAATTCTTACCACTATACTAACATTAATCTGTTGACCTACTGACAAAAATGATAGCATTCACTAATAAATAATGATGGGGAAACAATAATAAGGTCCCAGAATGTGCCCTCATCTGTCCCACTTGCCCGAAGTACAACTCACGGAAGTCCAAGAACTGCTTCTGGACATTTCAAACTGCCTAATGGATGTTTCAAAATCTGGCAAATGGATTTCATATAACTTCCTCCATTTAATGGATATGAATATGTGTTAGTCATGGTCTATCTGCCAAGCCACATGGGAAGCCCCATATGTTTTCTGTTCTGGACTGAAGTCTTCCCTTGCAGACAGGCTACTGCCACTTCTGTGGCTGAAGTCCTTTTGCAAAGGATTATCACTGCCTAAGAAACTCTTTTCCAACTTCCTTATAATTGAGGAGCCCATTTTACTGACAAGGTGTTTCAACAAGTCTGCAATGTTTGGCCAGTTTCGCGACACTTTTTGGAGAAGGCAATGGCACCCCACTCCAGTACTCTTGTCTGGAAAATCCATGGACGGAGGAGCCTGATAGGCTGTAGTCCATGGGGTTGCTAAGAGTCGGACACGACTGAGCGATTTCACTTTCACTTTTCACTTTCATGCATTGGAGAAGAAAATGGCAACCCACTCCAGTGTTCTTGCCTGGAGAATCCCAGGGATAGGGGAGCCTGGTGGGCTGCCGTCTATGGGGTCGCACAGAGTCGAACACAACTAAAGCGACTTAGCAGCAGCAGCAACACTTTAATGTGCTTGCCACACCTAATCCTCGGGTCTAGTTGAATACACTAATAGCATTATAAACACTCAGTTGGCCCAATTTGTAGAAGCTCTCCAATTATCTTGACCAAAAACATTGCTACATTACAAGTTTCAAATCCACCCCTTTTGGAACTTACACATTTTAAACCTTTAAGATAACCACAGGATGCCCAAAGCACTTGGCTCTTGCTTTCTTTTGACCCACAACTGATTTAAAAAAGAGGATACTCTAACACTGCAAAGGCCTAATTGCTTCTATTTAAAATAACCATGTTTTGGAAAAAATGTTCAACATCACTTATTATTAGAGAAATGCAGATCAAAACTACAATGAGGTATCACCTCACACTGGTCAGAATGGCCATCATCAAAAAATCTACAAGCAATAAATGCTGGAGAGGCTATGACCAAAAGGGTACCCTCTTTCATTTTGGTGGGAATGTAAACTGATACAGTTACTATGGAGAACAGTATAGAGATGTCTTAAAAAACTAGGAATGACACTACTATATTACCTAGCAATCCCACTACTAGGCATATACCCTGAGGAAACCATAACTGAAATGGACACAGGCACCCCCGTGTTCACTGAAGTATTATTTATAATAGCCGGGACATGGAAGCAACCTGTATGTCCACTGACAGATAAATGGATAAAGAAGTTGTGATACATATATACAGTGGAATATTACTCAGCCATTAAAAGGAACAGATTTGAGTCAGTTCAAATGAGGTGGATGAAACTAGAGCCTGATATTCAGAGTGAGGCAAGTCAGAAAGAGGAAAAACAATCTGAAAAAACATTGTATGTTAACTCATATATATGGAATCTAGAAAAATGGTACTGATGAAACTATTGGCAGGACAAGAATAGAGACTCAGACATAGAGAATAGGTTTATGGAGACAGTGGGATGAATTGAGACAGTAGCATTGAAATATATACATTACCATATGTAAAATAGATAGCTAATAGGAAGTTGCTCAACCTGGTGCTCTGTGGCAGCTTAGAGGGGTGGAATGGGTGGGAAGTGAGAGGGGAGTTCAAGAGGAAGGGAATGTATGTATGTCTATGGCTGATTCATGTTGATGTATGGCAGAAACCAATATAACATTGTAAAGCAAATATCCTCCAGTAAAATAATCTCACTTCAATATTTATTTTAAAAAATCATGTTTTGATCATGTTTTCACAGTGCGCTCTCAGGAGACAAAGGTATTAAGCATCACAGTTTGCAACCTGGAGATTTTGTCTGTGTAAAAAGGCACCTCCAATAGAATTCTTTTTAACCTTGCCGTAGAGGCCCCTATCAGAGGCCCTGTGCTGCCAAACTCCAAGGAATATATTCTTGGATTCACATGACACATGATAAGAAAGCAAACCCTGACTGAACTACTTGTGTATCATCTGGTGACCTATAAGTAGAATTTACTGAAATTGAAGCAGACAACATGAGGTAGTTTCCCTAAGATATCCAGATCAGATCTGTAGGAAGTTTCTCACCGAATCTTTGATGATGACGTGATGCTTCAGTTGATATCCAGCATCTGTGTTCTTGATATCATACAGTTGTAGTTGTTCAGTAGCTAAGTTGTGTTTGACTTTTTGCAACCCCATAGTCTGCAGCACACAAGGCTTCCCTGCCCTTAACTGTCTCCTGGAGTTTGCTCAAACTCATGTCCATTGAGTCAGTGTTGCCATCTAACCATCTCATCCTCCGTCACCCTCTTCTCCTCTTGCCTCAATCTTTCCTGGCATCGAGGTCTTTTCCAGTGAGTCAAATCTTCACATTAGGTGGCCAAAGTATTGGAGCTTCAGCTTCAGCATCAGTCCTTCCAATGAATATTCAGGATTGATTTCCTTTAGGATTGACTAGTTTGATCTCCTTGCTGTCCAAGGGATCAAGAGTCTTAGGATAACATATAGGATTTAGATAAGAAGTACCCAAGAGTTTTCCCTCCTACTTCTCTTTGTTACTTATTGAATGTGACTTCAATAAGTTTGCAGTCTGTGCATTTTTCCTCTGACCTGAGACACTATACCCAGGAAATATCCTTCCTAGCACTGAAGGACAAAAAGGCATGATACTGGGAAACCTGACTGTTGATCATTGATGCATTCAGAAAAAAATCTTCACCAAATTGGGGAAGTATAAAAAGATTAATAAAGAGAACCTTCAATTAAATAAAGTCAAGAGATTAGAAAGGGGCATGCTTATGCCCTGAGACAATAGAAGAAACCAACAGGAAGAGGAAAGACACTTCTTATTTCAGTGGGGCTCAGTTAGTGAAGAGCCATGGACTCTTTTCACAATAGCCCTCCCAACATTTTTTGACCCGTTATAAAAGTGTTTTCCTTACTTTGCCTTGTGGGGACTTGCATGTGACTTGCCATGGTTAGAGACCCTGAATTGAAGTTCTTTGCTGATCCATATTTATTAGAGAAATATCTAGCAGTCTATTTGTTTTAGATCATCAGGAGATACATTCTAGTATCAAGAGATAGCAGAGTAGAGTTGGTGTTGAAAGGCAATAGATTGTGAACTGGCCAATGATTTATGCACTCAGCTGAACTTCAGTCTTCAGTCCATAGAGAAAAAAATTTTTTTCAATGTTTTTCTTTTTTGTTTTGTTTGTGTGTGTGGTTTTTTTTTTTTTTTTTTTTTTTTGGGTGTGGCATGTGGGATCTTAGTTCTCCAACCAGGGATTGAGCCCACATTTCTTACATTGGAAGCTCAAAGTCTTAACCTTGGACCTACAGGAAAGTCCCTGTCAGTGGTTTTTAAAGAGTTATATTTAAAATATAGAGAAGCAGAGTAAACATATTTCCCACCTTTTAGATTGTGATTCATCTCAGTTGTCAATATAATTATCACCTGAATGTATGAACCAGCATTTAGATTTGAGGGTGGAAGACATGGGAAGAATAGCAGATATTTACAATAGCATCAGTAATAATAGGATTTCATGAACACAGTAATTATCAAGAACAGTTTATGTTCAGCCTGTGTTTCAGGAAGGTCTGTAAGTGGTTCATCTATGTAGATTATCAATAAAAACTGTTAAGGTAGCTCAGTGCAAAAATCCACCTGAAATGCATGAGGCCCCAGTTTGATTCCTGGGTCAGGAAGATCCACTGGAGAAGTGATAGGCTACCCACTCCCGTATTCTTGAGCTTCCCTTGTGGCTCAGCTGGTCAAGAATCTGCCTGTAATGCAGGAGACCTGTGTTTGATCCCTAGGTTGGGAAGATCCACTGGAGAAGGGAAAGGCTACCCACTCCAGTATTCTGGCCTGAAGAATTCCACGGACTACAGTCCATGGGGTTTCAAAGAGTCAGACACGTCTGAGCGACTTTCACTTTCAAACACACTTGGGACAGTAGTGAAGTTGACATTGCCACTTAAACATAGTTGGAAATTTATCCAACATTGATATCCTAAAATGTGACTGCTAAATAGTAGATGTTTAATAAATGTTGTTTGAATTAATAAATGTCTTAATTATTCCACTATTTTTGGTGTCCACTATGTCCTGGACCTTGTACTGTGTGCTAGAAATACAGCAATGTTCAAAACACAGTCTCTACCTAAAGAAGTACACAGTCTATTTTGCAGGAAATAATTCTTAAGGCTTTTGCAGATTCTCCTGAGTGGGAAGAGATGGTTGAAGTTCTGATAGGGGCATATAGTTTCAGGGTCTTTAAATCAGGAGTTATGTATATTCCTTTGTTTTCAGAGAAGCTGAAATTAGAAGATGGAATATTTTATTTTTCTTCTTTCTCTTTCCTCATCTCTTACTCCTCCTCCTTTTTCTTTTGTGCAATTCCCCACTCTACATATTCAAAAGAATCAAATGGATATTTTTAAAAATGTAAGAAATATGTTAAAGCACTGGTTCACACACTAAAGTTTAATTCTATAGATAATAGTGAAGAAGATCACCATTTAGAGTCATTCTATACTTCATCATTTTCTTTTGTTTTCTCCCTTGTACCTACTCCCTATTCACTCTATGCAACAATGCTGCCTGTTCCTTGTTAGGATTTATTAAGTATTAAAAAATGTTATTACTGTTTAGTCTCATTCCTATCCTCTTACACACTAGGCTAAACATTCCTCATGATTATTCCCATTTTACAGAAAAGAAAATGCTAAGTAGCTTGTACAGGTCACATACATGGTGACGATACTTTTTTTCATCACCTGCTACCAAAGTTATTCTGCCTTTGATCCCGTAGACCAAAGGTTGGACCATTTCAAAATTGAATATTTAGAGCTATCTAAGAAATAATTTCATGCATTAAAATGTGTTTTTTAGTTTGCATGTTTTTATTCATCTTTTATTTTAGTTATATGTTTTGGAGATAAAATATTGAAACCTGGTCTTAAAAGTGGGGTATAAAATGGATGCCTGTGTGTTCTTGTATGTGCTTGTTGGGAATAAAATGAAGAGGATTCCATTCCCTACTTTTTTTTTTTTTTTCCATTCCCTACTTTTAGTGGGGTCTTTCATAAAGACTGTCTTTCAGAAGTCTGGATTAAAAAGACTGGCTCTGTACCTGAATAACACATTACTATTTCCCCACACTCAAAGGCTCTGTCATAGACATTCAGATCAATCCTGGTGTGAGTGGCAAGTAATAAGAGCCATCAGCCTCAGCTTTACCTCTCCCATTGGACACAGTTCAACAGCTATTTATTAACTCTCACTGCTCATTTTATGGGTGAAACTTCTTATTAGCACATAAAAGCCAAATAAATTTGAGCTCAAAGATGCACAGTAGCTTCTGAATGAATTTTTAGTGTTTATTATTATGCCAAAAAGAGAAACAGGGAAAAAAAGAAATCAGCAAAGAAAAGCTAAGCTTCTTGGAGTTGGGGTGGGAGAGTAACTCTGTGCCCTGCAGTATTTTGCTTCATTGGTTTTATGTTTAAATATTTTATGCCATGTCTGCTTTTCTTGTTGGTTGTCAGTGCAAGTTTATAATTTTATGTCAGATGCTTGAATTATTCAATTAAAAAAACGTTAGCCTGAGCAAGCCATCCAAGACTAGAAAACAGCAAGCCATATAAAATAGATTGTATTTTTACTGGAACATGAACAAAAATATAAAAAGTATAAATGTAACTCTGGAGGCAGTTGTGCAAGAATAGCCACAGCTAGAGGATTTCTGGTCAAACCCTTTAGTTTTCTGTTACACGCTAGAGCAAAGAGCACCAGCTCTTTTCTGCGCTCTGCTTGCAAGTTTTAACGATTCTCCAGGGTTTATTTTGGTACAGATACAGACCTTTCCCTGACTATCTCCTCTGGGCTTCCTTATTAAATAGCATGTCAGTTTTCCTTGACAACGTTTAAGTGAGAGATTGTCTGTGAGCCACAAACACCTAGTAAGCTTTTTTTTTTTTTTTTTCCCTTCAAATACATATTCACAGTCTCCACCCTGACATTTTTGCCTCAGGAGGTCTGCTGGCTCCTAGGAATCTCCATTGTGAATGCAAAGCACCTCAGGTTCTGTAGGTGGTTGAGGATGAACTAAATCATCATTGCAAAGTGAAACAACTCTGAAGGCAGTGACCTTCCTTAGCAGGTACAAATTCAGATTGTCTCAACTACTACTTTTGGTCTCTTCCCAGAAATATTCAGACTGGAGCTGTACTTGGATGTGACTGTTACATCTGGATAGCTTCCCTAGAACATGGTTCTGTGTCAGACACTCTTGTAAATACCTAGTGAAATCTTGCATGGCAGATACTTTTGGTGAAAAAGATCTGCTTCTGGCAAGCAGAAACAGAGGATGTTATAACTGTGGTCAGAAACCATGGAAGAGAAGCTAGAGGTGATGGTTTCTGTGTTTGATGGTTTGAGACAAATAAAAAAAAAGACGGGAAAAATGAAAACGTAAACAGTCAAACAAATAGCTAAACATTATAAGTAATGGGTTTTTTTTTTTTTTTTTAATTAGTTGGAGGCTAATTACTTCACAACATTTCAGTGGGTTTTGTCATACATTGATATGAATCAGCCATAGATTTACACGTATTCCCCATCCCGATCCCCCCTCCCACCTCCCTCTCCACCCAATTCCTCTGGGACTTCCCAGTGCACCAGGCCCGAGCACTTGTCTCATGCATCCCACCTGGGCTGGTGATCTGTTTCACCATAGATAGTATACATGCTATTCTTTTGAAACATCCCACCCTCACATTCTCCCACAAAGTTCAAAAGTCTGTTCTGTATTTCTGTGTCTCTTTTTCTGTTTTGCATATAGGGTTATCATTACCATCTTTCTAAATTCCATATATATGTGTTAGTACGCTGTAATGTTCTTTATCTTTCTGGCTTACTTCACTCTATATAATGGGCTCCAGTTTCAACCATCTCATTACGACTGATTCAAATGAATTCTTTTTAACAGCTGAGTAATATTCCATGGTGTATATATATACCACAGCTTCCTTATCCATTCATCTGCTGATGGGCATCTAGGTTGCTTCCATGTCCTGGCTATTATAAACAGTGCTGCGATGAACATTGGGGTGCACGTGTCTCTTTCAGATCTGGTTTCCTCAGTGTGTATGCCCAGAAGTGGGACTGCTGGGTCATATGGCAGTTCTATTTCCAGTTTTTTAAGAAATCTCCACACTGTTTTCCATAGCGGCTGTACTAGTTTGCATTCCCACCAACAGTGTAAGAGGGTTCCCTTTTCTCCACACCCTCTCCAGCATTTATTGCTGGTAGACTTTTGGATAGCAGCCATCCTGACTGGTGTGTAATGGTACCTCATTGTGGTTTTGATTTGCATTTCTCTAATAATGAGTGATGTTGAGCATCTTTTCATGTGTTTGTTAGCCATCTGTATGTCTTCTTTGGAGAAATGTCTGTTTAGTTCTTTGGCCCATTTTTTGATTGGGTCATTTATTTTTCTGGAATTGAGCTTCAGGAGTTGCTTGTATATTTTTGAGATTAATCCTTTGTCTGTTTCTTCATTTGCTATTATTTTCTCCCAATCTGAGGGCTGTCTTTTCACCTTACTTATAGTTTCCTTTGTTGTGCAAAACTTTTTAAGTTTCATTAGGTCCCATTTGTTTATTTTTACTTTTATTTCCAATATTCTGGGAGGTGGGTCATAGAGGATCTTGCTGTGATTTATGTCAGAGAGTGTTTTGCCTATGTTCTCCTCTAGGAGTTTTATAGTTTCTGGTCTTACATTTAGATCTTTAATCCATTTTGAGTTTATTTTTGTGTATGGTGTTAGAAAGTGTTCTAGTTTCATTCTTTTACAAGTGGTTGACCAGTTTTCCCAGCACCACTTGATAAAGAGGTTGTCTTTTTTCCATTGTATATCCTTGCCTCCTTTGTCAAAGATAAGGTGTCCATAGGTTCGTGGATTTATCTCTGGGCTTTCTATTCTGTTCCATTGATCTATATTTCTGTCTTTGTGCCAGTACCATACTGTCTTGATGACTGTGGCTTTGTAGTAGAGTCTGAAGTCAGGCAGGTTGATTCCTCCAGTTCCATTCTTCTTTCTCAAGATTACTTTGGCTATTCGAGGTTTTTTGTATTTCCATACAAATTGTGAAATTCTTTGGTCTAGTTCTGTGAAAAATACCGTTGGTAGCTTGATAGGGATTGCATTGAATCTATAGATTGCTTTGGGTAGAATAGCCATTTTGACAATATTGATTCTTCCAATCCATGAACACGGTATGTTTCTCCATCTGTTTGTGTCCTCTTTGATTTCTTTCATCAGTGTTTTATAGTTTTCTATGTATAGGTCTTTTGTTTCTTTAGGTAGATATACTCCTAAGTATTTTATTCTTTTTGTTGCAATGGTGAATGGTATTGTTTCCTTAATTTCTCTTTTTGTTTTCTCATTGTTAGTATATAGGAATGCAAGGGATTTCTGTGTGTTAATTTTATATCCTGCAACTTTACTATATTCATTGATTAGCTCTAGTAATTTTCTGGTAGAATCTTTAGGGTTTTCTATGTAGAGGATCATGTCATCTGCAAACAGTGAGAGTTTTACTTCTTCTTTTCCTATCTGGATTCCTTTTACTTCTTTTTCTGCTCTGATTGCTGTGGCCAGCACTTCCAACACTATGTTGAATAGTAGTGGTGAGAGTGGGCACCCTTGTCTTGTTCCTGATTTCAGGGGAAATGCTTTCAATTTTTCACCATTGAGGGTGATACTTGCTGTAGGTTTGTCATATATAGCTTTTATTATGTTGAGGTATGTTCCTTCTATTCCTGCTTTTTGGAGAGTTTTAATCATAAATGAGTGTTGAATTTTGTCAAAGGCTTTCTCTGCATCTATTGAGATAATCATATGGTTTTTATCTTTCAATTTGTTAATGTGGTGTATTACATTGATTGATTTGCGGATATTAAAGAATCCTTGCATTCCTGGGATAAAGCCCACTTGGTCATGGTGTATGATTTTTTTAATATGTTGTTGGATTCTGTTTGCTAGAATTTTGTTAAGGATTTTTACATCTATGTTCATCAGTGATATTGGCCTGTAGTTTTCTTTTTTTGTGGCATCTTTGTCTGGTTTTGGAATTAGGGTGATGGTGGCCTCATAGAATGAGTTTGGAAGCTTACCTTCTTCTGCAATTTTCTGGAAGAGTTTGAGTAAGATAGGTGTTAGCTCTTCTCTAAATTTTTGGTAGAATTCAGCTGTGAAGCCATCTGGTCCTGGGCTTTTGTTTGCTGGAAGATTTTTGATGACAGTTTCAATTTCCTTGCTTGTGATGGGTCTGTTAGGATCTTCTATTTCTTCCTGGTTCAGTTTTGGAAAGTTATACTTTTCTAAGAATTTGTCCATTTCTTCCAAGTTGTCCATTTTATTGGCATAGAGCTGCTGGTAGTAGTCTCTTATGATCCTTTGTATTTCAGTGTTGTCTGTTGTGATCTCTCCATTTTCATTTCTAATTTTGTTAATTTGGTTCTTCTCTCTTTGTTTCTTAATGAGTCTTGCTAATGGTTTGTAAATTTTGTTTATTTTTTCAAAAAACCAGCTTTTAGATTTGTTGATTTTTGCTATGGTCTCTATAGTTTCTTTTGCATTTATTTCTGCCCTGATTTTTAAGATTTCTTTCCTTCTGCTAACCCTGGGGTTCTTCATTTCTTCCTTCTCTAATTGCTTTAGGTGTAGAGTTAGGTTATTTATTTGGCTTTTTTCTTGTTTCTTGATGTAAGCCTGTAACGCTATGAACCTTCCCCTTAGCACTGCTTTTACAGTGTCCCACAGGTTTTGGGTTGTTGTGTTTTCATTTTCATTCATTTCTATACATATTTTGATTTCTTTTTTGATTTCTTCTATGATTTGTTGGTTATTCAGAAGCGTGTTATTTAGCCTCCATATGTTTGAATTTTTAACAATTTTTTCCCTGTAATTGAGATCTAATCTTACTGCACTGTGGTCAGAAAAGATGACTGGAATGATTTCAATTTTTTTGAATTTTCCAAGACCAGATTTATGGCCCAGGATGTGATCTATTCTGGAGAATGTTCCGTGTGCACTTGAGAAAAAGGTGAAGTTGATTGTTTTGGGGTGAAATGTCCTATAGATATCAATTAGGTCTAGCTGGTCCATTGTGTCATTTAAGGTTTGTGTTTCCTTGTTAATTTTCTGTTTAGTTGATCTATCCATAGTTGTGAGTGGGGTATTAAAGTCTCCCACTATTATTGTGTTACTATTAATTTCCTCTTTCATACTCGTTAGTGTTTGCCGTACATATTGCGGTGCTCCTATGTTGGGTGCATATATATTTATAATTGTTATATCTTCTTCTTGGATTGATCCCTTGATCATTATGTAGTGTCCTTCTTTGTCTCTTTTCACATCCTTTATTTGAAAGTCTATTTTATCTGATATGAGTATTGCGACTCCTGCTTTCTTTTGGTCTCCGTTTGCGTGAAATATTTTTTTCCAGCCCTTCACTTTTAGTCTGTATGTGTCTCTTGTTTTGAGGTGGGTCTCTTGTAGACAGCATATATAGGGGTCTTGTTTTTGTATCCATTCAGCCAATCTTTGTCTTTTAGTTGGGGCATTCAACCCATTTACATTTAAGGTAATTATTGATAGGTGTGGTCCTGTTGCCATTTACTTTGTTGTTTTGGGTTCACGTTTATACAACCTTTCTGCATTTCCTGTCTAGAGAAGATCCTTTAGCATTTGTTGAAGAGCTGGTTTGGTGGTGCTGAATTCTCTCAGCTTTTGCTTATCTGTAAAGCTTTTGAATTCTCCTTCATATCTGAATGAGATCCTTGCTGGATACAGTAATCTAGGTTGTAGGTTATTCTCTTTCATTACTTTCAGTATGTCCTGCCATTCCCTTCTGGCCTGGAGGGTTTCTATTGATAGATCAGCTGTTATCCTTATGGGAATCCCTTTGTGTGTTATTTGTTTTTCCTCCCTTGCTGCTTTTAATGTTTGTTCTTTGTGTTTGATCTTTGTTAATTTGATTAATATGTGTCTTGGGGTGTTTCACCTTGGGTTTATCCTGTTTGGGACTCTCTGGGTTTCTTGGACTTGGGTGGCTATTTCCTTCCCCATTTTAGGGAAGTTTTCAGCTATTATCTCCTGGAGTATTTTCTCATGGCCTTTCTTTTTGTCTTCTTCTTCTGGGACTCCTATGATTCGAATGTTGGGGCGTTTCACATTGTCCCAGAGGTCCCTGAGGTTGTCCTCATTTCTTTTGATCCTTTTTTCTTTTTTCCTCTCTGCTTCATTTATTTCCACCATTTTATCTTCTACCTCACTTATCCTATCTTCTGCCTCCGTTATTCTACGCTTGGTTCCCTCCAAAGTGTTTTTGATCTCATTCATTGCATTATTCATTTTTAATTGACTCTTTTTTATTTCTTCTAGGTCTTTATTAAACATTTCTTGCATCTTTTCAATCTTTGTCTCCAGGCTATTTATCTGTAACTCCATTTTGTTTTCAAGATTTTGGATCATTTTTATTATCATTATTCTAAATTCTTTTTCAGGTAGATTCCCTATAAGTAATGGGTTTTGACAATTAGGACAAAAGTATTTGACAGTGTTTAAGAATTACTGAATATTTTATCCAGCTTTTTAATTGTACCCTTAATCATTAATCTATTGGCTTGAATGTACATTGGTTTTATTTTGACTCATTTGAGTAACACTGGAATTAAGTCTCTGATACCTGTGTCAGCATATTATACATTAAAAAAAAGTAGAAGTTCATTTACAACAAAGAAAATACAAAAGAGGAAGCAGTGAATTATTTCTTTATAGAATTTTATATATTCCATATTACGTAGTATAATTATATAATATTTTGCACCATAATTTTTAACACATTTTTGTAATTTGGAGATTATTAATATTAACCTTAGGCAGTTTGGTGTGTATTAGATATCTAGTTACAGATTTCAAGAAGATACATAGATATTTGAGTTTTCATTAGCTGAGTAAAGGTATTTTTATAAGTTGAAAGATAATTTGTTTTCAAAGTTGAAAGTAAATCTTTTTAAAAATCAACTGATTATTAACATGTAAACTTAGAGTTTATTTTTAAAAATGGAGGCCTTTTTATGAAACTCTGAATTGAAAGTTTCTAAAAGTAAAACTCAGATATCAACAGGCTGAAATGGTTTTGTTTTCTGTATTGCAACACTCAAAACACCGATTAATATATATAAAGAAACACAGGAATCAACTCTGATTCTCATCTGATTCAATTATTCCTGGGTTGACATTGCTTTATACATTGGGGTTGGGGAACAGAACCAGTTACCTGGATTGTGTATTTTCAATTGCTTAGGTTTGTTTCTGTTGTTAAAACTATCCAAAAATATGGGGTGACATAGGATAAAATGTTAAAATAAGTATGTGCTTATATCCGTATTTTTGGTTTTCAACATTGTCCATATGCTATGGGAAGTCAATGTATTACAAAAGTAGAAAAAAATAAAATAATTAAAAAAGAAAAAATGAGATCTCCTTGGCTTGTATGTTGAGGCAAGATTTTAGGAGTCACAGGGAAAAGTTGGGAGACCTATTAGGCTATATCAATCTACACTTTCTATAATAATAAAATCACAACATTTCCATAGCATACAGTAGTGAGAATTTCTATCTCATATCTCTTTGGGTTGGCTAGATGTCTCTGTGGATCTTAACTGAGCTCATACACTCATGACTTGTCTGTAGTTTGGCTAAAGAATGTTTCATTTTAATTTGGACTTGAATGAGGTCGCTGAGCTCCACAGATTTGTCATCTTCCTCTTGGGACCATCAAATCAGGTAAGTATATTGCAATATCAAAAGCACAAGAGACTTACTCTTTATACACAAATACAGTGAGAGTCTCTGTCATTTTTTTCTAGTATTTCATTAGCCAGAACAAGTTGCATGACTAAAGTCAAGGGCTAGGGAAGTAAATACTACTTTTATTTCTGGGGTGTTTTTTTTTTTGGCCACATCGTTCAGCATGTGGAATGTCAGTTGCTCAACCAAGGATTGAACCCAAGCCATATTAGTGAAATCACTGAATCCTAAGCACTAGACAATCATGGAACTCCTTCCACTTTTGCTTCTAAGGATCTTAACAGTCACTTGGTGGGAAAAGGTGTGGCTAGAAGAGTAAATAATTGGGGTTAATATGAAGCTTTCCATCCTTGGTAGCGCAGCCAGTAAAGAATATGCCTGCAGTGCAGAAGACCTGGCTTCAATCCCTGGTTCGGGAAGATCCCCTGGAGAAGGAAATGGCAATCCACTCCAATATTCTTGTCTGGAAACTCCTGCGGATGGAGGAGACTGGCGGGCTACAGTCCATGGGGTCACAAAGAGTCAGACACGACTTAGCGACTAAACCACCACCACCACAAGTATCTTGCAGTTGTTCATACAGATTTTAGCGTTTAGACCAGCCATGCAGCTACTGTAGTTATAAGAAGTGTAAGATTATGAATACACTTTTAGGTAGTGAATGAGGGAGAATTGCGTGCTCAGTCATGTCCGACTTTTTGAGACCCCATGGACAGTGGCATGCCAGACTCCTCTATCCATGGGATTTCCCAGGCAAGAATCCTGGAGTGGGTTGCCATTCCTGCACCAGAGAATCTTCCTGAACCAGAGATAAAGCCAGGCTCCGGCACTGGCAGGCAGATTCTTTATCTGGTGGCATTAATTGTAAAGAACCTGCCTGGCAATGCAGGAGATGTAAGAGACACAGTTTCAGTCTCTGGGTTGGGAAGATCCCCTGGAAGAGAACATGGCAACCCACTCCAGAATTCTTGCCTGGAGAATCCCATGGACAGAGGAACCTCACGGGGCTACAGTCCATGGGATTCAACGAATCGAACATGTTGAAGAGACTGAGCACACAGCACAGAGACATCTGGGAAGGCCTTTAGTCAGTGAGATTTATTGAGCTATGGAAGAGATGCTAATGAGGACTCCAAATTTCTCGTATGAGCAACTGGAAGGATAGGGTCATCATTAACTGAAATATGAAATGTTGCACGTGACAGATTTAAGGGCAGTGGGGGGAGGGGGAGATAAATCAACATAGGACATGTTGAGTCTTGGATGTTAAAAGACATCTAATCAGAGATATTGGGTAGCACATTTTATATATAAATATGAATTTATGGAAGAATGGTCTGGACACAGATATAATTTTGGAAACTGCTTATTATAAACATAACATTTAGAGCCCTAAATTTAGATGAGATTGCTAAATGATAGAAAAGGGGGGGGGGGGGCAAGGACGTTTTTAACATTAAGAGGTTTGGAAAACTCAGCAAAAAAGACTGAGAAGAAGGGACCCATGAGGTAGAAAAAACATCATCTGAGGAGGTTGCTGGTGACTTTAGAAAGGACTGGCTCAAAGGATTGCACCACAAGGAGAAATTATATTTGGGATTTGTTGGGCTTCCTTAGTCTGAGGATTGGATTCTTTAGCAAACTTTGAAGAATTCTGAGCTATTATCTTTTAAGATGTTGACTTTTCCTCCCCCCTATATTTTCTTTATTTCTTGTTTCCAGAGTGTCTTTTAGAGATACAATATGCCATGTGACTTTATTCTCTACATGTTTTTATTACTCTATCACACTTTAAAACTCTTCATCCTTTTGCTACCCCAATTTAGTTGACTTCTTTAGCTCTGTCTTCTAGTTGGCTAATTATCTATTTTTTTTTTCTATTCTGCTTTCATTCAGTCCATTGAATTTTTAACCTCAGTGATCAAATTTTCCTCTAATCTGCCTGTTTTTGTTTTCTTATTCTTCTGATTCATTTTTAACATAATCAGTTTAGACATAGATTTTGTGATCTATATAATTCTATCACCTGACATTCTTAGGAGTCAAATTCTGTTATTTATGTTTTATAAAACTAATACAGACTTTCCTCCTATGTGTGCTAATTTTGGACTCGAATCTCATGTTTGGTGTGGCCTAAACTTGATAATACTGTGCAGCCCAATTTGTGAAGTTTCATGTATGACTCAGCCCCTCCAGGATTATAGCAAATCCTCTTGGTACTCTGCCAATATTCTCTCAAACCTTATCATTTCTGTGCATGCAGGACTAACTTTCATCTGCCAGCATCTGTGTCTCTTTGCATAAGAATTTTCTTTGGCCACTTACTCTTACCATGCGCACAGTGAGCCGGAAGAGGACACAAATTAATGCTGCATACCTTGACAAATGACTGACAGGAGGTGATGTATAAACACCTCCCTTGCTTCTGGGGTGGGATAGTTCTGACACGCTCTATATTTGCCCCAGATTTCCCCAGTGGGAATAAGGTCCATTCATCCTCAGGGGAAACTCACTTGATTATGCACCCTATACTGGCTGCTCCCTTTTCCTGACTTACCTACTCACTCCCTTACTCACTCAAATACTTATCTCAGTGCCTATTTCAGGAGTACCCAGACTGAGACAGTGGTTATGAGCCCAGAACTAACTTTTCTCAAAACGTCTAATTTTCAGAACTACTTTTTAATGTTAAATATCAGCTTTGGGTTCTCTGACACATGGATATGGTGTGGGAGTGAATCCTGAATGAGTGCAAAGCAATACTCTGCTTCTAAGGCTTCAGAGAAGACTTCTCCCCCCTACCTAGGGACTGAGCAGAGGCAGAGAAATGATGCTGATATCAATTCGTGCCCCTGGAAAGATTATTTTCCAGTCTGTATTTATAGCCCCTGGGTTGAAGAAAGAGCATCTCTCATATTCTGTGCCTTGTTCTGGGTTCATTCTGAGACTCCTGGGCCTATGGTATATTTCTGGAAGTGGAAGTATACTTTCAATTATTTAGGAACAGTGATTAACAGAATCATAATGAAGACATGTGCTTTCTTGGACCAGGAAACTGGGAATTTTAATCACAATACAAGAATACATAATACGATACAGAATACAAGCTGATACATACAAGAATTGAAGTTTATGGATTGGGTCAAAAATGAGGAAATCTTACATTTCTCTTATTTTAATTAACACTTTTTGTTCTGGAAAGTTGGCTAGGGAGAATTTTTCTCCCATTTCTCCTCTTATAAATCTCTATGTGGTACCAATTAAATAGTCAAAGGAAAATTTTTTATTCAAGTTCTTGACATCCATTTGCTGTTGTTTGTGTTTATAAGGAAAAGATGAGTTAAGTGTTTTATTGGATGTCTATATTTCTGTTTTGCTTATTTGACTATGCAAGGATGTTGGTTCCCATAAACATTACTTTCTGTATTCATCACCTTCAATCGAGTGTTGCTGTTGTTCATTTGTCCAGTTGTGTCTGACTCTTAGTGACCCCATGGACTGCAGCTTGCCAGAGCTCCCTGTCCCTCACCATCTCCCGGAGTTTGCCCAAGTTCATCTTCATTGCATTGGTGATGCCATACTGCCATCTCATCTTCTGATACCCTCTTGCTTCTGCCCTCAATCTTTCCTGGCATCAGGGACTTTTCCAATGAGTTGTCTGTCCCCATCTGATGATCAAAACATTGGAGCTGCAGCTTTAGCATCAGTCCTTCCAGTGAATATTCAGGGTTGATCTCCCTTAAGATTCACTGGTTTGATCTCCTTGCTGTCCAAGGGACTCTGAGGAGTATTCTCCAGCACCACAGTTAGAGGGCATCAGTTCTTTGGTGTTCTGCCTTCTTTATGGTCCAGCTCTCACAACCGTACGTGACCACTGGGAAGACCATAGGCTTGACCATATGGACCTTTGTCAGCAGAGTAATGTCTCTGCTTTTCAACACATTGTCTAGGTTTGTCACCACTTTCCTGTCAAGAAGCAATCATCAGATTTCATGGCTGCAGTCACCATCTGCAGTGATTTTGGAGTCCAAAAAGAGAAAATCTGACACTACTTCCACCTTTTCCCTTTCTATTTGTCATGCAGTAATGGGACCAGAAGCCATGATTTTAGTTCTTTTTTTTTTTTAATATTTAGTCTTTCACTAAATTTTTTTTTTTAATATTTAGTCTTTCACTCTTCTCCTTCACCCTCATCAAGAGGCTCTTTAGTTCCTCTTCACTTTCTGCCATTAGAGTGGTATGATCCATGTATCTGAAGTTGTTGATGTTTCTCCTGCCTTTTGATTCCAGCTTGTAACTCATCCAGCCTGGCATTTCTTATGATGTGCTCAGTGTATAGGTTGAACAAACAGGGTGACAGCAGACAGACTTGTCATACTCCTTTCTCAAACCAATCAGTTTTTCCTTACAGGGTTATACCTGTTGCTTCTTGATCTGCATATAGGTTTCTTAGGAGACAGTTAAGATGGTCTGGTATTCCCATCTCTCTAAGAGCTTTTCACAGTTTTCCATGATCCACACAGTCAAAGGCTTTAGCGTAGTCAATGAAACAGAGATAGATGATTTTCTGAAATTCCCTTGCTTTCTCTATAATCCTGTGAATGTTGGCAGTTTGATCTCTAGTTCCTCTTCCTTTTCTAAACCCTACTTGGACATCTGGAAGTTCTTGGTTTGCATAATGCTGAAGCCTAGCATGTAAGATTTTAAGGATGGTGTTTCTAGCGTGGGAGATGAGTACAATTGTCCAATGGCTAGCGCATCCTTTGCTACTACCCTTCTTGGGAATTGGGATGAGGTTTGACCTTTTTCAGTCCTGTGGCTACTGCTGGGTCTTCCAGATTTGCTGACATAATGAGTGCAAAACCTTGATGGCATCCTCCTCTAGAGATCTGAATAGTTCTGGAATTTCATCGCATCCACTAGCTTTATTAACAGCAGTGCTTCTTAAGGTCCACTTGACTTTGCACTCCAGAATGTCTGGCTCTGGGTGACTAACCACACCATTGTAGTAATCTGTTTCATTAAGATCTTTTTTATACAGTTCTTCTGTGTGTTCTCTCCATCTCATCTTGATCTTTTCAGTGTCTACTAGGTCTCTAGCATTTTTTAATGCTTTATCATGCCCATCTTTGGGTGGAAAGCTCCCTTGATATTTCCAATTCTGAAGAGATCTCTAGTCTTTCCCCTTTTGTTGTTTTCTTCTCTTAGTAAGCATTGTTCATTGAAGAAGGCCTTCTTGTCCCTTCCAGCTATTTTTTGGAACTCTGCATTTAATTGGATGTAACTTTGCCTTTTTTTCCCCATTCATCCTCTTATAAATCTCTCTGTGGTACTAATAAAATAGCTGAAGGAAAAAATTTTTACTCAAGTTCTTGACATTCCTTTGCTGTTGTTTGTGTTTATAAGAAGATGAATGACTGTCTTATTGGATGTCAATATTTCTATTTTGCTCATTTATCTATGCAAGGATGTTGGTTCCCATAAACATTATTTTCCATATTGGTCATCTTCAATCAAGTAGACCCTGACAATTTGGTAAGATAAACTTTGAACCCTAAGTCATATCTTGTTCTTTCTCTTTTGCCCTGTGTTAATACTTTACATTTTCACCGAAGTTTGCCTGCAAATGCACAGTGTCCTATCTCTGTTGTATCTGTTTCATAGAGGTAACTGGAAGGAGTCGATTTCTATATTCCATCTCTACACTTTAACAAGAGCAGGGAAATGCATTTTCAAAGCTGAACAAGTAACCCATGACTTAAGCAGTAGATATGATAAAAAGAACTAAAGCTCTCAAGCTTAATTTGCCCTAGAAAATATGTTAAAAATATCAGCTTGAAAGTGGCTAATATCTGTGTTTGATCAGATAGAAGTATCTGCAATAAAGTGATTCCATGTAATTAAAGCTGTAAATTTGGTTATCATCTTGGAAGTCTTCTGTTTAGTGTCTTTCTGAATGCTAGAATTCTGTATGTATTGTAGCTTAGATTGATCAATTTCCCTTGTTGCTGAGTCTAGCCCATTCTATTGCAGGATAACTCTAACCATAGAAAGGACTTCTGTTGATTGATTCTAAATCCTAACTCTTTACTGGTCCTAGTTCTGCCCTTAAGGATAGTATTGTCCATAGAACTTTCTACAATGATGGAAATGTTCTCTGTGTGTACTATCTAATATGATAGTCACTAGTCAAATAAGGCTGTTGAACACTTGAAGCTAGTGTGACTGAGAACTGAGTTTTTAATGCTTTTCAAATTTAAGTGTTTTTAAATTTAAATCCTACGTAAGCCTTCCACTTGAATAAGTGATAGCCATTAAAATATGTAGGGCACTAAGATGTCTCTTGCAGTTCTGTGTTTCAAAATGACAACTTGCTCCAGGGCCTTGTGGTTCTAATCTTTTCAGTCTCCTCACTACTTTCCTCTAGATTATGTTTTCTATTATTTATCTCCTTAAAATTTGGTAACCAGAATTAGTTTCCTGTAGCTCAGAATGGTCTGATTAATCCAGAATACAATGGATCCTTCACCTCATTTGGAGTGAAAGTGGCGTTTACTGAACCTTCACCTTGTACTTTTCACTGCCATAAAACACTTCATATTTGGCTAATGATAAATCACCACCTTCAAGTAAATCATTGGATTTTAGAATTAAAAGATAAATTTAGGATCTCATAATCCAGTGGTTTTTCACATTTTAGTCAATGAACTCATTATGAAGTGAAACTTTCCCAGTGTATTAAACAAATTAATCTAGAGCTGTTTTGATTTACAGTAGAAGTGGGCTACCTGGCCTGTACTTCCTAACTAAATATAGCGCCACCACCCTCGATGTCAGTCTTTGAAAATTTATAACTTAACCCAATCTACCATGCAAATCTTAATGTCAGCATGTTAATGTGTTTTCAAATCAGTACAGCTGTGGAATCAAATCACTTCAGTCAGTAATGAGACTTCCTTAATTGCATTAGTGTCAACTAAAAAGATGCACAATGTGAGAGCTGCAAGTTAAGTTTTATTTGGGGGCAAAATGAGGACTGCAGTCCAAGAGACAGTACCTCAGATAGCTCTGAGAGACTACTCCAAAGAGGTAGTGGGGGGAGGTCAATATATAAGATTTTGGTGAAGGAAGAGGTCAGTGCAATCAAGGGCTTATTTTACAAAAGGTTTTCTGCTAGTCCCTAGGAACTGATATTACCATGAAGGGATTTAGTGCTTTTCTAGATATGAGGAGATGCAAGGATTGGGATCATGAAATCAGTTCTTGAAAATAACTATCTAAAGACCTGTTCTACCAGGTTCCCTGGAGCCCAGAGTGCCTTACTCTCCATGCTAAATTCCCTTCAGAGAGTGTTGAAGGTCAGCAGCTGGAGTAGCACAGGCAGATGGCAAATGCCCTTGTTGTTCTTTTTCAGTCACTGGCACATGCTCTTGGCAAGTGCCAATTTGTAGTTGACAGAAGTGTTGATTGCCTGGAAAAAAAGACAAGCTCAAGTTGAGACTACAACAGATTCTTAAACATATACTTGGTTTACTCCAGAGCATTTAAGATCGTACTACCTATAATAGATTAGTCTGAGTTTCCCAGAAAACAGAACCAATAGAATATATATACCATGAGGAATTGTCTTAAGAGATTTTAGCTATCACAGAGTTCAAGATCTGATGTTAGGAAGCTGGAGACCCAGGAGAGCTGATAGTATAGTTCTTGTCTTTTACAGATTTTGAAGGTCAAAGAACCAGAAGAGCTGATGGTGTAAGTTTCAGTCCAAGTCCAAGCCTAAGTGTAGAAAATCCATGGCCCTGCTCAAAGACAGGCAAAGAGAAAAAAAATTCTTACCCAGCTTTATTATACTTAGGCCTTCAACAGTTTGGGTAAAGCCCACCCACACTATGGAGGGCAATCTGCTTTACTCAGTTTGCTGATTCAAAGGTTAATCTCATCCAGAAGTTCCTTCACAGACACATCCAGAATAAAGTTTTGCTAAGTGTCTGAGCACCCCATGGCCCAGTCAAAATGACCCATAAAATCAACCATCATAAGTTCACCCCTTGTCATTATGGTACCCATACACATCTCCTCAAATCATAGATCTCCAAAAAGGCAATAAGGTCAAAATTCATCTAACATGAAATACCTTTTCTGTGTACAACTGAAAATGCATTAACCTCTTGCCTAGAAGGGGAGGCAAAGTCCTTGAATGGTTAATCTTCTCACTGATATTCTCTAACTTACCAACTATCATGTAAAATAAACAATATTTAAATAGCATGGCATAAAATCAATACAACTTAATGACTTTACATGTTTATAACAATATATGGAAACAATTGACTGTATTAATTTATGTTACATAAGAGAATAAGAGGAAAAAAAATTTGTCTAAAATATACACATATTTATATATTCTATTTATACATGCACAAATATATTCATAACAGAATAAGGAGGAATACCCATGACACAGTCTTCATGGCTATAACTGGTCACATAGTGACAGCTGATATTTTATGACTACCTTTTTCTACTACTTACTCCCTTTACCTTCAGCAAGAAATCAGTTAGTTACAGTTCTTGCCTGGTAGAATGATCCAAGTCTTCATTGCTGAAAGGTATGGGCCATTAGTACCCCTACCTGAGTTCAGTTATAGTTTCCCATGAACTTAAGCACAGAGTCTGGCAATGTTAAGAGATACCCAAAAGGATCTCCTATATTCCAACTTTCCATTGTGGAGTAGGAATCCAATTTTCTCTTGCTAGTCAGGATCAATTCACTCAGCCTTCTTTGCTTATTGATCATAGGAGTGAGGAGTGCAAAGTGGCCAGGTGGCAATCTTAATTTCTACTTTAGTGGAATCATTGTTGTGTTTCCTGATGTAAACATTTCTCCCTTTGGAACTAAGACTGGCAGAGCAAAAGGTCATAGAACAGGAAACAAATTTTACTAGTGGATCACTAGAGGTAATCCAATTGATTACTGCTTCCAATTGATACTGCTTCCATTTATGCTCCTTGATTTCTGAATCCATGAATTCTACCTATGGGAGAAACAACACCAGCTACTGAACTGAGATTCAGAACAGATCCTTCTGGAGCACATTGCCCCAGCCCTTAAGATACCTAGCTGGCACTTTATTTGAATCTTCAAAGGCATTTTTACCATTCTATCAAGCCAGCTGCTTCAGGATGGTGGGAAACATAGAAAGATCCCTGAATTTCATTGCTGCTCTTCACTTGCTGTGAAATGAGTTATTTGATCAGAAGCAATGAAGTGTGGAATACCATAATGATGGATTAGTCATTCTGGAAACCACAGAGAGTAGTTTTGGCAGAATCACTGCATGCAGGGAAGCCAAATTCATATCCAGAGTAAGTGTCTATTCCAGTGAAAACAAAGTGTTTCCCCTTTCACGGTAGAAATGGTACCATGTCAAAAGTGGTCTAAGAAAGTTTCCTACTCCTTTCTGCCATGTGAGAACACAGAAGTTTGCAAACCAAATGAAGCTCTTTGGCAGAACCTGACATGCTAGCACCCTGATCTTGTACTTACAGTCTCCAGAATAGTGAGCAGTAAGTTTCTGCAGTTTATAGGCCATCCAGTCTATTGTGTTTTGTTACAACAACCCAGACAGACTGACAATGAGAAACCAGGAGGTCTGCTTGAAGTTCTGCCGACTGGGAGGATTACAGTTTATCACTGTCCTCAGGGATGTTCCAGAAAGGAGCTGTAGTTGTCCACTCTCAGGTGGCACCCATATATTGTGCAGAATCATCTGTAAGCCAGGCAAGAATCTTCTCCTCCTCTGTCACCTTATGGTAGGGAATTTCCCATTAAGACACAGGTACAGGCTGGGAAAGAAATGGTCATATAACAGGAGTGGGGACCATGTGCACTTTGGTCATTGTTCACGTAAATTAGTTGTGCCTTCAGGGCCAACTAGGCCCATTCACATGGTAGAACATTGCCATGTGGTGGACACCCAACTTTATAGGTCAGATAATACCCAGTTCATAATATGTAACTATGACCGCTTGGTATCTTGTGGCTCATGGTTAAGTGTTCAAGACCCAGTAGCAGGGTTAGAACTGCTTCTCGAAGGACGGCTTCTCTTACTTGTGGAGAATGGTAGGATTTTGTCCCCAAATCCCAAAGGCCTGTGCTGTGTGTAATTCACCTATAGGGATCTGTCAAAGGATACACACTGCATCCCTATCTACCGTTAACATCTTCAGTCCACTTTGGATCTGCCAGATCATATGACTCAAGTAACAGGACAGCCTGGACCTGTTGCTGAGCCTTCTGCTGTTCTGGGCCCACTTGAAACTAGCAGCTTTTTGGGTCACTCAGTAAAGAGGCTGGAATAACATACCTAAATGAGGAAAATATTGCCTCCCACATCCAAAGAACTCCCCTGGACATTGCCTGTCTTTCTTGGTATGAGGAGAGGTGAGATAAACAACTTGTCCTTCACTTTAGAATGGGTATCTTGACATGTCTGCACCACTGGATGCCTAGAAATTTTATTAGGTAGAAGGCTTCTGATTTTTCATTGGATTTATTTCCCACCCCCTGACATGCACTTAAATATCTTGTCAATAAGTCTGGAAGAGTAGCTATTTCTTGTTCACTAGTTTCAATCAGTATAATGTCATTAATGTAATGAACCTGTGTGATATCTTATGGAAAGGAAAAGAGATCAAGATCCATGTGAACTAAATTATGACATAAAGCTAGAGAGTTGATATACCCCTGAGGTAGGACAGTGAAGATGTATTCCTTTTCTTACCAGCTGAGAGCAAACAGCTTCTGGTGGGTTTTATGGACAAGTGGGTTTTCTGGAGAAAACAGCTTTTACCAGATCAATAACTGCTACCAAGTATTAGGGGATTTGTTATTTACTGAAGCAATGAAACCACATCTGGTAGATCAGAAGTAATTGGAGTTACCACCTAGCAACTTACAATAAGCCACTGTTATTCTCTAAGATCCATCTATCTTCTGCCCAGATCAAATAGATGAGTTTAATGGGGATGTGGTGAGAATCATCACCCTTGCATCTTTCAAGTCCTTGATGATGGAATTAACATTGGAAATGCCTCTAGGAATGCTGGATTATTGTTTCTGGTTTGCTACCTTCCTTAGTAGAAACAGGTCTAGTGCATTCTACTTGGCCCTCATTTCACAGATTAGGAAACCAGTATGAGGATTCTGCCAGCTGCTGAGTATATCTATTTCAATTATGCATTCCAGAACTGAGGAAATAGTCACAGGATGTGTTTGGAGCCCACTGTGAGACACACCTGAGTCAACACTCCTGTGATTACCTGACCTCCAATAAGCCCTGAAGGTTACTCTGGCCAGTGGGCTGCAGTGGCATTTGGTCTCTTAGGATCAGTGTCAATTCAGAACAAGTATCCTGTAGTTCCTGAAAAGTCTGATTATTTTCTTCTTTCCAATCTATAGTTACCTTGGTGAAAAGACCATAGGTCACTTTGGGGAGGGCTCGAAGAAAGATTACCAGTATAAACTTTTGATAGTGTTCATGGGTCCTTCCTCAAGGGACCTAGTCTCCCCTCTGTTTAAGGGGTTCTGGGTTGGCTCAGGTTTGGTAACTGTTTGAAGGGCCCTGGTTCTCTGTTTTTCTCTTACAACTTAGACTTTTGTTCAATTGACCTAGAAATTTTCTGCTTACACAGTTAAAATAAGAATTTAGTAGCTTTCCTATCTATACTACTTCACTTCTAGTAACACCATAATCAATTAGATCTACATGAATTAGACTATTTTGATTGCTGCTTTGACTCTTTGACTCTGCTCTACACTATGGCGACCACATCCACCTTCCCTCTGCCAGTTGAGTGGTGCCACTTTGCCCCTGCCACCAAAGAATCTTGTTACACTCACTGCATTTAGATTCTCCAATTTGGTGACCACATTTTCCATTGCAAGATCTGACCTACAGAGAAGAGCTATCATAGAACTCTTCAAACATGCCTGGGCTCCATTCACAGATTTCCTTCTCACGGTATTGATGACAGGCATGCTTTCTGGGACCTCCCAGTGGAGGTGACAAAATATTAAATGATAAATGAACTTTAATGTTCCAATCTCTCTAAGCCTTTAAGTCTTTTCTTTTACATTAAATAAAGGCATGTCTTCCAAAGAAAACACATTAAAATTTTGGGGCTCACTGTTCCCATTTAAACTTATAGTACTTCATTTTTTCCCAACCAATGCCCATGCAAGCTGGAATCAAGATTGCCAGGAGAAATATCAATAACCTCAGATATGCAAATGACACCACTCATATGGCAGAAAGTGAAGAAGAACTAAAGAGTCTCTTGATGAAAGTGAAAGAGGAGAGTGAAAAAGCTGGCTTAAAACTCAACATTCAAAAAAATGAAGATCATGGCATCCAGTCACATCACTTCTTGGCAAATAGATGGGGAAACAATGGAAACAGTGACAGACTTTATTTCTTTGGGCTCCAAAATCAAGATGGCTACAGATGGTGGCTGCAGCCATAAATTAAAAGGCGCTTGCTCCTTGAAGGAAAAGTTATGACCAACCTAGACAGCATATTAAAAAGCAGAGACATTAATTTGCCAACAGAGGTCCATATAGTCAAAGCTATGGTTTTTCCAATAGTCATTTATGGATGTGAGAGTTGGAGTATAAAGAAAACTGAGCACTGAAGAATTGATGCTTTTGAACTGTGGTGTTGGAGAAGACTCTTGAGAGTCCCTTGGACTGCAAGGAGACCAAACCTGTCCTAAAGGAAATCAATCCTGAATATTCATTGGAAGGACTGATGCTGAAGCTCCAATACTGTGGCCACCTGATGCGAAGAGTTGACTCATTAGAAAAGACCCTGATGCTGGGAAAGATTGAAGGCAGGAGGAGAAGGGGAAGACAGAGGATGAGATGGTTAGATGGCATCCCATACATGATGGACATGAGTTCGAGCAAGCTCTGGCAGTTGGTGACAGACAGGGAAGACTGGCTTGCTGCGGTCCATGTGGTCAAAGAGTTGGATTTGTGAAATACAACTTGTGTTGTAATTCAGCCAGTCATGGGATGAGATTCTACATTTGATTTTCAGGAGTCAACCCTTGGCTACAGGAGGTAAGGGTCTTAAGGGCACATAATGAAGCATTCAGTTCATTTATGTGGCACTTGAACTGGGAATTCAAATCCCTGAGTGCATCATTTTCTTTCAACATTTTGTCCTGTGACATTTAGAAGCAACCAGGTAATCACATTATATTCACTAGATTTCAAAGTGTTAGAAAGTATCCCATAATTAACCCAACTCCTTGCCTTTTTATGTGGTTGATTGGGAACATCCATTGGGAAATATTTTGTGTATCTCTATTGCCAGATCATGCCAGGCAAGAGAAGACAAATTGAGGACAATAAGTCAAAGAAAAGGAATTCTTTTTTACTCAGTTTTTTAATCTATTTAGGCCTTCAGCAGATTAGATGAGGTTCACTCATATTGGGGAGGGAAATCTGCTTTACCCAATCTACCTATTTAATTGTTAATCTCACCCAGAAGCATCCTCTCAGACACATCCATAAATAATGTTTGACCAAATATCTAGGCTTCCTTGACCATATCAAGTTAACCCATTAAATTAGCTATCTCAGCTCCTAGTAATGATATGTACCTTGATTTTATTGAAGATATGAAGTTATTCATGACAATTACAGATATTGGATAATTATTATTTTTCATCCTGTGGTGATGGTTGAAAATTTGGGCATCTACCTATTGAACAAATAATGAAATCTTTTTCCTTTGTCTTCCAGTATATGAGCTTCTAGTCTCCTTGTCATCCCTTAAATCACATTTTTTAGGTTTGCATAAGCATCATTTTGGGATATTGATAAAAACAAAGATTCCTGGAATTCATTTCTAGAGATTCTGACTTGGAAGAATTGGGACATGTCCCAGGACTCTGTATCTTTAACAATTATTCTAGTACCAGCAGTTCAAATTTATACTTTGAGAAACACTGACTTGTATCATGGTCTTTAACAGAGAATGAAAATTTATGGCTTTATAGGCAGACTGTGACTTAAAATAACATTCAATTTTTTTTCCTTTTATTTTGTGAGACTTGTTTTAAAACAATTTCCCCCCTCCAAAGTATTTTGAACCCATTTTCTTTTGAAGTCTTACACAATGTGTTTGTCACATGGCTGGCATTCCTGAGCTCTAAGGTGAGGAGATATTCCAGTCCTATCACCCTGCTCTTGGAAACACAATTCTAATTTTGCGCCTGACCTTCTGCATATCATTCATTATGCAGCCCTTCAACCTCACTCAGTACAATTTGGCATTAGCTTGAGAGAGGCTGTCACCTCTCTCTTTGGCGTCCTGATGCAATTTTTGCAACTCACATTTTTACCCCCTTAGCTTTTGTTCTTTCTCCTTTCTAGACTCGTTCACATATTTCATTGAGACATAACAGGGAAAAATAGCTGTTGGTATAATAAGCCTGAAAATTAATAATTTCCTTTAATACATTTTTATTTTTTTCTTTCTTGTTGGTGCTCTTTAATGAAAATTTAGAAAGGGAAACCAATAGTAGGGCCATAAAGGGCTTTCTCATTACTCAAATTCTAGATGGAAGATGAAAATTTAATTTCATCTCCAATAATCATTGTAAGTGTGCTATCACCCACATCTTTTACCAGTAAATTATCTGTAATAATTTATTACTATTTTGTCTTTGTTCTACCTGCATAGAAGATAGATACATGGAGCAAACACACTGGTTGGTAGGATTCTACCATTTAGATGCCATCTTAGAAGGATAGCTGCTATTGTATGAAGGTGAGAAAAACAAATTTCCTGGAAATAGCAAGATGTCTATAATAGTTTAAGACCCGAGGTAGTTAAATCATAAGTAGCATCCACTTGACCTATGTTGACAAATACAGTAGCTACCAGCTGCATGTGGCTATTTAAATTTAAATGTATTTGTTATGTTAAATAAAATTTAGTCTTACTAAACAATTTCAAAAACTCAAAAAACAAATTTAGCCAGTTGCTGCCAAGCAATATAGAATATTCCCATCAGAAAGTTCTACTAGACAGTAATACATTAGACTCTCCTAGCCCAGCTGAACATACTTGAGCAGGGGTGGTAGGGAGGGGGAAGTGTCTTCTCTGTAAACTGCTGATACTATTGTTTATTTCAAATAATCTCTTGGGTTAAGATGATCTTGAGAAAATTATATTCTAGAAAATTCTACTTAGGATTGTGTGCTGAGTGGCACTAGAACTGCCTGTACCAACTATGATGTATTTCTGAAGTGTGAATACGTGTCTTTACCAACAATTAAGCTGTTATTGTTTTTCCCATATGAGTCCCTGGACTTACAGGTAGCAGATGAGTACTCTACAATGAGTTAATGCCTGACAAACTTACCTTATTCTGTTTTTATTTGGAGGACAAAAATTGTTATTTTAAACTATATTTATAAATTACTTTGTGGGTGTTTTCTGCTTAAGAAAATCTGAAAAACTCATGAGGAACTGATTTTCCACACTGAAAAAGAATCATTTGCTTTGTATTAAATACATTTATTTTTAATTTTCTTTGTATTAAAAAAGAAACTTTCCAAATAAAAATATTTATTGACAAAGTTAAAATCCAACCTGATATATTTTATCATTATATTGCTTCCAAAGCTTACAGATTCACCCTCCACTGACAACTCCAAATAACTGCTTTCCAGGTACTTCCCAGAGATTTCAACTTTCAGTTCTATAATTCCATCTTTTATAAATATGCCTGGCTGTGAAAAGATAATGAAGGATTTCATCAAAAATGTATAATTGGGCTCATTGTATATCTTCATTAAAATAAAAAAAACTATAATTTGAAAAATACAAGTATTGCTTCCTATCTCAATTCTCCCCATAATTATTCTTTATGTTTTTGACCCAGATTCAGCTGTCTGAACCAGTTATCTGGAATAAAGTACACATGCTAGTTTGTTTTAGCAAAATTGAGGACAAAAGGGCATGAAGTAAGCTGCAACTATACTACAGTTATTTCTTTGAAGAATGAACAGTAGTCAAGACATGAAAACAGCTTAAGTGGCCATCAAAAGATTAATGGATAAACAAAATGTGTTATATATGTGTGTGTTTATATATATATATATATATATATTTGTTGTTTAGTTGCTAAGTCATGTCTGACCCTTTGCGACCCATTGACGTAGCCTACAAGACTCCTCTGTTCATGGGATTTCCCAGGCAAGAATACTAGAGTGGGTTTCCATTTCATTCCCCGGGGATCTTCCTGACCCATGTAGTGAACCTGCATCCCTTTTCATGGGTCAGCCTTGCTAATCTTGTTTGTAGGAAAGCTTGCCTTTTTCTAGGCAGCTGAAAGCTTGAAACTTTCATTTGTCATTCAGCTACACTATATCCCCTGATTTTTCCCATGTAACGTGTCTGTAGAGCCCCCTTTTTAGAAAGATTCAAGCATTTCTGCTTATTCTAGTAAAGAAACCAAATACAAATACTATCTATCTATGTAAATACAGATAGATAGAGATATTACATATCTGTAAATGTCAATGCAAAGTGGGAAACAAAAATATACTGCAGAGAACATGATACTTTCTAGAGTTCACCCAGAAACTAGCTACATCTCCCTCTGCTGTCTCACTTTACTCTCATGCACCTGTGTCCACTTTCACTTTCTTGGATTTTTAATGTCCCTTCCTGCAACAGACTTTGTGCACTCTCTTCCTTTGCATGCAAAGCTCATTCTTCACTTATTTACCTTGTTAGCTCTAATTCAACTTCTATACCTGAGTTCAAATGTCATTTTCTTGGAGAAGTCTTTCTGATCTTTTATTATTATTATTATTCCTCGTACCATTTAACTATTATTAATAGCTCTTATACCACTGTGATTTAAAATTTTTTTATTATTTGATTCATGCCTCTATCTTCCATCAGAATGTAAGCCACTTAGAGTCAGGGAGTATTTGTCTTTGCACACCATTTTGTCCTTAGTGTGATGAACACAGAGCTGATTTTTGTTGTACAACCTGCTTTGCTTTATGTATAATACCTTGAATGGTTCTGTAGGTTCTATCTGTATATGTGACTTAGCTTATTTGAGAGCCATTGTAAAGCTTTGTCTTGTTTTTCATCTCATTCATCAAAAGAGTTTGCTGTTTTTAGGAGAGTTATACTCATTCAATCTCATGTTTTACTAAGATAAAATTTCATAAATTTCTACTGACTGGTTTATAGTGGTTTTCCTCAGCTTCACAGTAGATAGGATCTAGAATTTGTGGAGCTATTTATTTATGGGTCCCTTTGGAGGAAGAAACAGAAGCTTGTCCAGGACTTCACACTTTCAGTGTTTTCTTGATCTGTGTATCTCTAAGATCTATCACAAGTATCTCTAGATGGAGCTATTTAACCTTTTCTCTTATAAACTAAAAAATAAGCAATGGAATTAAAGGAACTTGCCTAATATTGTTTCTAGGATCGTAGGCCACAACTTGAAGATGGCTTGGTGCTGGAGGTTCCTGATCATGTGTCCTGACTTCTTTCTTCTCTTTACTTTTTCCTTATCACCAAAGCTAGTGAGGCATGTAAATCCTGGGTATGAGAAAAATAATTGTATCTTTGGTCTAATATTATTAAGAACATTTTATACTAACATTTTTAACTTAAATCATTATTTTTCCTGAAGAATCAACATGTTTCACTGACCGAACTGGCAAGCATTGACTGTAGAATGGTAGATTTAAAGAACTCCATACTAATGTACTAGCAAAAACAAAAATCAGAAAATAGGTGCAAGGCAGTGGAAAAACTGGTTAATTTTTGTTTTAATACTGAGCATCATGGACTTCAGTGGTAGGACAAAATTTATCTTTTAAATAATAATGATATTAGCAGATGTATAGCAGTTCTTACTGTATTCTAAATGCTTTTTATGTATTATCTTTTAGGCTTCCAATCAAGTCTATTTTTATACAGTTATATATCAATTATAAGTTAAATAGAAAACACAGTCTTCAGCCCTTGGATATACAATTTAGTGTATGTCTAAGAGGTAGATTGAATTCTCAATACAGGTTAAGTTCTATATTTGTTCTGCATAACCAGCTCAAATGCCTCTTCTTTTATTAAGACTTATGATGACTTTTGAGCATGTATTTCTGAACAGTGAGCTCCTTGAAGGCAGAAGTTGTGTCCTGGTTATATTTATATCTTAGCATCAATACGGTAGTCACTAGCCACATGTGGCTAATTAAATTTAAGCTTAATTAATTAAAATGATAGAAAATTTAAAAAAATTAGCTCCCCAGGTACGCTAGGCACTTTTCAATTGTTCAGTAGTCACCACTTTTGGCCAGCAATTACACACACTATCAGGTAAAAATTGCATGAGCATTTCCATAACTACAGAAAGTTCTGTGAAAGCACTGCCTAAAACAATGATTTGTCCATGAATTAATACATTAACTGAACTGATCACTGTTTATTCAGTGCTTTTTTAATATTGGCATTTTATTGACATAGAAGATAGAATGACAAAAAGCAAGAAGAGATATGTTATCTTTCCTATTGAATCCTAGCATTTTCTTGAACACAGAAATTAAGCTAATCAGAGTTAATGGGTACATGTTTAACAATTGGCTATTTCAGATTCCGTGTTAGAAAGGCCCATTTTAGAATAATGTGAAGAGGGCTTGTTGTTGATAAGAAATGTCATAGTGAAATGATTTCGTTTGCCCATGGTCCTGTTGGGCTTCCCTGGTGGCTCTGACGGTAAAGAATCTGCCTGCAATGCAGGAGACCCAGGTTTGACCACTGGGTCAGAAAGATCTCCTGGAGAAGGGGATGGCAACCCTCTCCAGTATTCCTGCCTGGAGAATCACATGGTCAGAGGAGCCTGGTCAGCTGCAGTCCATGGGGTTGAACAGGACTGAGTGACTAACACTTTCACTGTCAAGGTCCTGTTACTAAGAGCAGGAGCGTTTCTAAGCAAAGCTGGTATCAGAAGAACAAAAGATGGTTGCCTTCTTTCTGGAGCCATTAAAGGGATAAGAATTCAGCAGATTTTATAATTCTGAAAATATGTGCACCTTTTTCAAGCTCAGATGTGTAGGAATTGAAGCCGTATTTCTCACTAGAAGTGGGAGGAGAGAGAAAGCATTGAGCACAGAAGGGGGACTATGAGTGTAGCTGCAGTAGGACTGAACACAAGCAAAGTTTTTGCTATTTTTCCTGTACCAATGGTCTTGGGAGCTTTACATTTCATTTGCTTTCATTATTTTCCTCGTGTCCTTTTGGAAAACCAGTTTAGCATGTGTTTTGGACACCAGAGTATGACAGGGAATAATAAAGAAACCTCATGAAATGTCTAAACTGTTATGTGATGAAAATACACTAATTATCTGAAAATCAGCCACAGTTCTGTTGGTAAATACAGAGGACTCATTGATGCTGTTGGCTGCACAAATAATGCAGCCGTAAGTTTTCTGATAACTGGTGTGATATCAGGTTAAGTCATCCCAATTGCCAATGTATTGTACTGCTGGAGCAAGTGTGAAGCAGCATTTTTGTGTGACTGCCCTTTCTGGAAGAGCATGTTGTATGGGATTTTTCCATGCACTCAGGATTAAGACTGTAATTGCTGACAAAAGAAGGATGGAAACAAAACAGTTGAGTGGGCACATAGTGTACGTAAGACTGTTAAAAGAAAAAAGAAAGTTTCACTTCAAACAAGTGATGCATTTTATTTTATAAATTTCTGGATTCTCAGGAACAAATAATAATCCTGTAATTGAGGATAAAGTGGTTAATGGTTATTTCTTATGTCTTCTCCTAATAATTAGCCACACCAGGATTTGACTTGGGCATCCCTGATGGCTCAGTCGGTAAAGAATCTGCTTGCAATGAAGACCTGGGTTCTTCTTCTTCCAGGACTTCTGCCAGAAGACCTGGGTTCAGTGCCTGGGTCAGGAAGATTCCCTGGAGGAGGAAATGGCAACCCACTCCAATACTGCTTGGGGGGCTCTAGTCCACAGGGTCGCAGAGTTGTACACGACTGAGCAACTAACTCTTTCAAGGATTTGACTTGGGGCTTTCCACAACCAAATATAGAACCTATAGAAGGAAGTAACAGAATTTCCAATGACACTAGAATTTCTTTTCTGCTTCCAGACAAAATTTTATTGATTGAAGTAGCTGAAAATGGCATTTTTTGAAAATAATTTTTAAATAAATTAATGACTTTCACATTTAGTGAAACAGAGTGAGCTGGATTTTATTCTTCAAGCTCATTGAAGTTATAATTGGGCTTCCCTGGTGGTTCAGAGGGTAAAGAATCTGCCTGCAATGCGGGAGATTGGGTTCAATCCCTGAGTCAGGAAGATCCCCTGAAGGAAATGGCAACTCACTCCAGTATTCATGCCTGAAGAATTCCATGGACAGAGGAGTCTGGCAGGCTACAGTCCATGGGGTCTCCAAGAGTTGGATATGACTGAGCAACTAACACTTTCACTTTCACAGTTAAAAGTATTTCTAATTTTTATCCATTTATTTAATCTTTATATTATTTATAGTTTAAAGGCAGTAAAAGAAACATTAATGGCAAAATGCACATTAATAGGATAAAATGATAATTTTTTCATCAGATCTATTGCATCCATCTGATTTAAATTTCTGCATCCCATCTAATGATATATTTAGTATGCCAAAAAGCACTGTTAAAAAAGAAATTCTATATTTATGTCTACTCTTTCATTTCTTAGCAGATAACACATTTTTGTACCTTCAATAAGTTATATGATGAGAGGGTCTTATAGATTGTAGTCTGAAAATATTCTCAAATGCTTCAATAACTAAGTATAGAAATTAGAAATGTAATTCAGAGGGCAGGAATTTAAAATATCATATAATAAAAATAGATTTTGTTTTCTTCTGATATTATTAATAAAACCATAACCAATGTTCAATCTATATTTAAATGTATATTTGGCCCATATAAACAACATGATAAAATATAGCAGTTTAGGATATTTTTAAATCATGAATAGTTTAAATAAATTACCTTTATAGTCTCTTTAAAGAGAAAAATAAAAATATATGTCAAAAATATTAAAATAGTATTAAATTATTAGTATAATTTTAGTGATTAATTTATTTGAAAGTTTTTAGATAATTATTAAAACACAAATTAAGGAAATTATTTTAAGTTTCTAATAAGATGAAGTTTCTATATTATAATTCCTTTAAAATGAATTTATATGTCAAACAAAGCTGGGAGACTAGTTAATAAACTCAGATCTTTTTGTTATAAATGTTTGCTAACAGATTTTTAATTCTCTCTCCCTCTCTTTACTTTCTGCTTTTAAAATAAATTATTTAATCTTTCAAAAACATCCCAGGTTTCTAGGAAATGGGACGTGATGCTGAATACATTTTGAGAACATTGAAGACCAATTCCTAAAATCCAAAAGCCATTGCCATTTTGACTTTCCTCTTTGATGGACACTCCTAGCTCCTTCTGAAGTTATGCTTTGAAATGTATCTCACTTCAAGAAATGAAAGATTATTTTAATTCTGTTGTTTCTTTCATGGCCAAAGCTTGGTACAACGGACAGTTGTTGATACTGATTGGCTCCATTCACATGCTTCCTTTTGAAGGGAATTTCCTAGTTGTAGTTAGCAGAGTCTCAGATTTATAGGCTAAAGACACTTGACCTATGCTTTATCAGTTGGATGTTTCTGCTTGGGACTTAGAAGGGGCATCAAACCAGAAGAGTGTTTTAGAATTCATGCACAGTAGCAGAGGAACAATTCACTGGCAGAACATTGGCTCTGACCTGGGTCATATCTTAAAGTAAGAGTTCCTGTGGTGTGATGTAGGCTGCATGGGCTCCTTTGAGTCTCACTAGATTTTTGATTCTTATTTTTGAAGCTTCCTTCTAGATTGTGTAAGCTAGTCCACAGTTTTCTCATAGTTATTTTTTTCCTGTTTAAGATAGCTGGAGTCAGTGTCTATTGCTTATAGTTGAGGATCCTGCCTGATGCAACTTCATATTCTAGAACTCAGAAGGTAATGTTACTATTTTTTTCTGAAGAATGAAATGTGATGTGACATCTCCTGGAGATCTTACTTCCTATAAAGGAGACTTTCACTCTGATAAATATGGCACTTCAAGTAGTCTGTGTGAGAATGGTGCCAAGAAGCCAGTTTTTCCCCCAAAGCTGCTCTTACAGGAAAGTTAAAAGATCATTGAGTCAGTTGGAGGAATATGGCCTATGTGTCTGACTCTTGGCTTTTTATCCACTGTCCTACCTATAATGGTTACCACGAGACACAGTCTGTGCCTTTCTCTGTCCTTCTAGATTAAATTTATTTTATAGCAAATGGGAAAGAATTACTTCCCATTCTCTCAAAGCCCTGATATCGCAGGATGAGCTAGAAAGGTAGTTGGGACAGAGTTTTGCTGAGTTTAAATTGCTGAGAATGAGACTGGGAGGGCTATATTTCTAGTGACTGTAGTGTCAAAATAAAATGACAGTATCTGTGCTATAGTGCTTACTCTGTGTTAATATGAAAGTAGGGATATTAACAATGACATTTTGTTTTTAAAGGGTCTAGAATTTATTTTTAAAGTGTCAGTGACATGTAATATTTACTGTATTCAAGTATAAGAAGACATTTATTGAACTTTAAAAATACTAAATCAAAAATATTAAAAAAATTACAAGGAATATAAAATTATCAGCATATAGGTTATGAACATTATTAGCAGAAGAAATTTTGAAAAAATGCTGTTACAAAAATAAGACCAGACACTACCAAACAGAAAAAAAAGTTAAACCATTAAAAAATTTGACTACGTAAATGAAATGATTGTAATAGTAAAAATTATTTTCTATATATAGATGAGATGTATTATTCAAAAACGGAATATATTTATTTAAACTTCTGAAAAGCTGTGACCTTAAACAACAAAGTACGTTAGTAGTATCGTTATTTACCCATGGGTTTATTTTCCGGTACGTTTCTCCAGCTGGGTGAAACAGCCCTGTCTGATTCTATACTAGCAGAGCAATGGTGAAGAGGGTTACCAGCTAGTTCTAGATATTTTTCTCTGATATTTGTATCTTCAAATAGTCCCATCTCTTGTTTGATGATTTTTAAGCTCTTTTAAACAACTTTTTTTTAGGAACTGGAAACTTTTTGTTGAAACTGTTTTAGTTTTGTTTCAAAAGAAGTATTCCCGGTTTGTACTCAACTTTATTTTCTTTTGTTTTCATCATGTGTGGATAGAGACAGTCATGTGGTCTTACCCACATCAGTTTCAAAATAGTCTTGTTCATGTTCTACTTGTTTGAAGTTTTTGAACTGAAGTAAAATTATTCTCGCAATAACTTTGCACTGTGGATTGTTTTCAACCCTCCCCTCTACCAAATTGAAGGAGATTATAGAAGAATGCTTTTAAAATGTGCAATTTTGTTCAGTGTGAATTTTAGTGAAGCGTATAACTCTCTGGATAAACCACAGGATATAAATGATTTTCTCAGATATTTTTAAAAGGCTGAAATAATGGCATCACATCAGGAGAAGTATGATATTTTAGGAGATAAAAATAGCATGGTATATATGAGAATAACAAAAAATTGCATGACAACTACTAAGCACCACTGGCTGGAATCTCATCAGACTATAAATGGAGGAGGTGACATAGAGGGTCACAGAATCATCCCCCATGAGAGACTTCCAAATCTACTCATATATTCCTAGGGCACTAGGACTCACCTAAGAAAGAGTGAAACCATGGGCCCTGATCATGGAGAAAAAAATAAAGTGGGAGTGGGAAGGTATTTGAAGTTGGAAAGCACATGATGAAAGTTAGCATTTCAAAATTACCAAGGGAAGCATAAAAGAAATAATTACCATACTACTCAGTGGACTAGCATTTATGACTAGGATATAACATTTATGACCAGGACATAACATTTATGACTAAGAATCAGCCAGCATTTCCAGAGGCCTCCTTGTTAGTCAAGTTTCATGCAATTTTGCGAAGGATTTTTTTGACTTAGGATTTACTGAGATGCCTTGAACCTCATGCTATGAAATTAAGACTATAAGTCTTAGCGCTGTGTGTGTTGGGAGGATAAGAATAAGATATATTGTGAAAATTGAAGCACTAACTGTGTCATTGCCACTCAGAGTTGTATTATCCCAGTTCTTATGTAGATGTATTCCCAGAATCATACATCATTCTTCTATTCTCTTCAATTATTTTGGATTATTTTTATGTCTCCAGTTATAGTTTGTTCAAATTATTGTTCCTTCTTGTTGTTTAGTCACTAATTCTTGTCTGACTCTTTGCGACCCACTGGACTGTAGCCTGCAAGGCTCCTCTGTCCTTGGGATTTCCCAGGCAAGAATACTGGAGTGGGTTGCTGCTTCCTTCTACAAGGTATCTTCTCAACCCAGGGACTGAACCCTTGTATCCTGCATTGGCAGGTGGATTCCTTGGTGTTTGTCAACTTAAGGCTGAAATGATGTTTATACTTCCTTTTATAATATCAAATAACTTTTATCAGTCCATAATTGTTTACTTATTGTTTCCTTTTTTCCCTTGGCCATTGCTTAGAAATGACTAGAGCTGTTATTAAACTTGGATTTTTTAATACTCAGGATGATTATGTACTTTGGAAATTTTGTAGTCTCTCAGGCACGTTTATACTTTGCTGTCATCCATTGTGGGTTAAATGTTCTTAAAGAAATGAAATAGTAGCAGGAAATGAGACCACTATAGAGTTAAGAAATGCATTAGTGAGTGTCAGTTCAGGTAGGAAGAGCAAAATGTCATGCCTCCATATTCGATGACAGAGAGCTTTGGCTTGTGTTTGCTCTGCTGTACCGTTTCAGTGGTCATGAGAACCATTCATGTGACATATGTGGGCTTTACTGAGAGTCTTGCAATGGATTTACATATTTAAATATAAAAATATTTGAGACAAATAGCATTCTAATAAATCATCATTGTGTAGGGAGGTGCTCCAAGAGGGACAAATGCATTTACAACATGCCAAACATGACTTGTAAATGCTACCCAATAGAGTGCTTACATGAAGTGTTAGTTTCTCTTTACAAGGAATTTTTTTTTTTTTTCCAGTGGGTTTTGTCATACATTGATATGAATCAGCCATGGATTTACATGTATTCCCAATCCCGATCCCCCCTCCCACCTCCCTCTCCACCCGATTCCTCTGGGTCTTCCTAGTGCACCAGGCCAGAGCACTTGTCTCGTGCATCCCACCTGGGCTGGTGATCTGTTTCACCATAGATAGTATACATGCTGTTCTTTTGAAATATCCCACCCTCACATTCTCCCACAAAGTTCAAAAGTCTGTTCTGCATTTCTGTGTCTCTTTTTCTGTTCTGCATATAGGGTTATCGTTACCATCTTTCTAAATTCCATATACATGTGTCAGTATGCTGTAATGTTCTTTATCTTTCTGGCTTACTTCACTCTGTATAAGGGGCTCCAGCTTCATCCATCTCATTAGGACTGGTTCAAATGAATTCTTTTTAATGGCTGAGTAATATTCCATGGTGTATATGTACCACAGCTTCCTTATCCATTCACGTGCTGATGGGCATCTAGGTTGCTTCCATGTCCTGGCTATTATAAACAGTGCTGCGATGAACATTGGGGTGCACGTGTCTCTTTCAGATCTGGTTTCCTCAGTGTGTATGCCCAGAAGTGGGATTGCTGGGTCATATGGCAGTTCTATTTCCAGTTTTTTAAGAAATCTCCACACTGTTTTCCATAGCGGCTGTACTAGTTTGCATTCCCACCAACAGTGTAAGAGGGTTCCCTTTTCTCCACACCCTCTCCAGCATTTATTGCTTGTAGACTTTTGGATAGCAGCCATCCTGACTGGCGTGTAATGGTACCTCATTGTGGTTTTGATTTGCATTTCTCTAATAATGAGTGATGTTGAGCATCTTTTCATGTGTTTGTTAGCCATCTGTATGTCTTCTTTGGAGAAATGTCTGTTTAGTTCTTTGGCCCATTTTTCTCCGACATAAATCAAAGCAAGATCCTCTATGACCCACCTCCCAGAATATTGGAAATAAAAGCAAAACTAAACAAATGGAACCTAATGAAACTTAAAAGCTTTTGCACTACAAAGGAAACTATAAGTAAGGTGAAAAGACAGCCCTCAGATTGGGAGAAAATAATAGCAAATGAAGAAACAGACAAAGGATTAATCTCAAAAATATACAAGCAACTCCTGCAGCTCAATTCCAGAAAAATAAATGATACAAGGAATTTTTAAAACCCAGAATTGAGTGGTTATAGGAGCATTATTTCTGTTCTGATTCTAGTCTCTATTTTCCATTTTTTTGCTCTGTTCAATGTCTAATGGCTTTTTTTTTTTTTTCCCAAGCTGTTCCAAGGCAGGAATGGGCTACTTCAATTGATATTTTCTGATCACCTAGTATGTGTTGGATCATGTTCTAGGCTTTAAATACTATGGAATCTGAAGGAAGGACTAATTTCCAGATTAAGTTCATTTTCTGAACAAATTTCTCTGGGAAGGACTGAGGAGCATTATGCTTCATGGTTTTGAAACCATTGCAAAGCCCAGGATTTGACTGTTTCAGTCCCATTAACAATAACCCACCCTCCAGGGACAGATAAGACCTTCATACTATTGGTCCATAGATCAAAGGGAGTAGATCTTTTTAAAGGTGTTATATTTTCAACTTGGAATGGAATGAACTGAATCCAGATAGCTTTAAAATATCTTCTGGAGTACCTAAAATCTGACAAACAAAGAATGCTTGTTATTCCTTAGCCGTCTGCTGGGACATAAAAAAAAAGCTTGCCAAATGAAAAGCAGCATATGCACACAGAACGCATCAAAATCGTGAGAAACCTATGCTTTGCTTGACAGGACACGCTTACACCCCCGTCTTGATGCCTGTGTTGGTTTGTGGTTTCTCTAAGTGTCATAGCGGGTGAGAAATCTTCAAATAGCAAAACCTCCCTAAGACTTTCAGGTCATGGTTAACACAGTGTTTAAAATAACATCTCTTTTTTTACATATAAAGTCTTTTCCTTAGGTCTTACATTAGCCTTTTGGACGTTTTAAAGGAACATTATATTCATACTATTAGTACAATATCAAATGGAAATTCAGTTTCAGAGACAGGTATTGTTAGGGTATTGATACTCATTATATGTACTCCCCCAAAATAACTCTTTTATTTTGTCCTATTGGAATTTGCCTTTGAGATCCCTGGGTTGGGAAGATCCCCTGGAGGTGGGCACAGCAACCTACTCCAGTATTCTTGCCTAGAGAATTACATGGACAGAGGACCCTGGTGGGCTTGGTCCATAGGATAGCAAAGAGTTGGACGTGAGTGAAGCAACTTAGCAAACAACATGCATTCTATTTGAATATATTGCCTGTGGAGAGGGAATGTCAAGGAGAAACATAAGATGAAATTATCTGACCAAAAATGTATGCTTGTTTACTTGTTGTTTTTAGAATGAGAGAGAATTTAAACACATTTAGTTGAGGAATACTACATTTGTATATTTAAATTTGTATTTTGTCTAATTTTGACATATTCCTCACTCCAGGATGTTCTGTAATGAATAGCTTGAGGCCCTGATTGCTTTCTTTCCAAAATCATAATTGTAAATTATATTATTTATTTCATATCTTTTTATTCATCGGTGAATTATCTGCCCACTATATACCTTTCAGTAATGTCATTGCTCGTTAATACTTCTATCACGGAGGAGGTAGGAAAATGTAAAGTAATGAAACAAAATTCTCTCATTTTTATTTTTTGTTGATAGCATTGGCAGATTTGGAAAAGGCTGTCCATGGGGATAGAAGCAAGAGTCTCTTTGAAAATGAGACCAGTGCAGAAGAAGAAAGAGCAGGAAGAAGGAAGGCAGGTGGGTGCCATCTGTAATCAGCCTTGGGCTTAGTTGCTGGGTATGTGGTTTGATTATGCAGTGTGACTTTGGAGGCATTCCCGGACATCTCTTTCTATACCAAAAAGTCTTTATCTACTGGCTGACCCTTGAAAAAACTTTAAAGATTTTTATTTCACCGTCAGAAATAAGGTTAATATCTCTTGGGAATTGTAACCATGACATAAATGCAGTTCAAAATGTAGATTACTGGGATTCTTTCCTTAGGATAGATACTGGGAAAAAGTTTGTTTAAGGGATAGAAGAAGAAAAATAAAAGGATGCAGGCATCTTAAGGAGTAAGAAATTAATAGAGTATGGATCTGTAAGGTATAAGGGCATAGAAAAGAGAGATCAGAGGTAAAGAACTATTTTCACGATCTGTTCAGGGCTAGGCCCACCCATCAGCTTAGGTGACTGAGAAAGAAGAGGACTTTCCCCAGAGTCCTGCTTGTCATAAATATTTGCAATATATTTTCAGTATAAATTTTAAGGATTTATTTGATGTGTTTATTTTTCTTGTTTCTTCATTTATTTTCCCAGTTTGAAAAGATTAAAAAAATACCATTCCTTTACTTAAAAAGAGAAGTGCTACCATCAAGAGGTTCTTGCTTCTTCCACTGTATTCTCTTCAGGACAGAGTTTGCATGTATCCCAATCAGTGTTACAGAGGCAAACTCGCTCATGATGCCCTAACTTACCTTTCCCTCCGTTTTCTTGTCTATAAATTGGCGATAATAATAACATGTCATGAGGTTAAGGGGACTGAATGAGACCATATCTGCAAAGCATGTTGCACCAATCCTGTCATATTTAAACAGTCAGTGAATGAATGAGAGTCTGGCGGATGATGATGGTGATGGTGATCATGATGAATTCCATGTTATAATGCAGCAGATATAAAATCCTCAAATTAAGGGACTATATCTTAGCTGTTTTTATGTACTTCAAATATAGCATGAAAACTGCACATCGTACACAAGTATATATTTAGTTATGTCAAAAACTGTGTAATCTTAATTAGTGACTTTTTTTAAAGTTAGTAAAAGAGTTACAACAATGGAATATTAGCAAGCAAATGTAGTTGGATTGAAATATGTGATCTTTAGTTGCTTATAAAGTGTTACCAAGTAGAGGTCCTTTGGAAACCTGACTTGTTGACGAGAAAACAATTTTGAAGTTGGCACATTAACTGACATGAAACGGCATTTCTAGGTTGTTTGAAAATTGTCCTTCCCCTAAAGCACATTAAAAATTTCCTTTTTTTCCTTTTGTATACAGTTTGTGCCAGCAAACTTTTTGTGTTTTATTCCTATTTTATTCAGTAGGTATTAAGCAGCACAGTAAGGAAATTGAAAGAGAGTTGGTAAAATTTTTGAAATGAATGGAAATGAAAGGAATTGAGAATGTTTGTCTGAAATAATAGAAGATAATAGAGAGAAAGTAACAGCAATCTTCAAATATACATAGAATGTTGATATGAGTATTTCAACCAGGATTGTTTTGGCTGCAGGTGACGGTAAATTCAACCTAAGCAAACCTAAGGGTGGGGGGGCGGCGCGAGGAATGTTTTAGTTTATATAACAGAAAGTTGTACTTAGCTACATATTTTGAGACCCAGTCACTCTTTCTATCTACACCTCTTCTTTCTTTGTTGGCCACATTCCATAGAGTCTCTTGATTCCTTTGGACAAGATGGTGGGCAGAGGAGCTATACCTTCAAGTCTACTGAAATTATTTGAGTATACCTCATGCTCAATATTTCAAAGTTCTGTTGTGAATTAGGTCTCATGCTCATTCCTTTATTAATAACTATGATCATAAGAGTACTGTGAATCCATGTTTAAATCACAGACCCACCCCTAGAGACAGCAGCCCTCAGCAATACCAGAACTAAATGTACTGAAACTTCGTGATGGGTGGTTCTCCAGAAAAATACCCAAGTGGTGTACTCTAAGGGAAAGAAAGAGAGGATAGTTACCATCTTCCAGGCTACCAAACCTGGAAGATGAGCCCTGATATTCTGTATTGCTCCATAGGACAGAAGTGGAATCAATTAGAACAAATAATTGTAAAGCGGATTTTAATTCAATAGAAAGAACTAAGGTCTTAGAAGTTAAAAACAACTAACCCACCTAAAACATTGGAGTACTGCCTATGAAGTTTGTGCTTAAATAATATCTTGGTACCATCTTCGACAGACTGGAGTAAATGATCTTTAAGGTATTTTCTTAGTCTGCAGATGATTAGCAGATTTCTTCCTTCAAGTCTGGATGAGATAAAGAGATTGCATGTTATTTTATTTTGAGGTTAGATGTGTAAAACATTATTTTTAAGGGGTTTGCTTAATGAAAAACACAGAGGCTATGCAGGAAAAACCTTCCACAGAAGGCAATATGCTTCATTGAGAATTCAAACATCACGACATTGATGTTCATATAATGTTTCTTGATAATGCCTCAAAAATGTTTATCCTTAATTTTCTTTTTACAAATTCCCTATTTAAGAAAGATAAAATATTAACCTCTCCAGTTTCATAATATGCAATCTTTTTTTTTCTGCTCTGAATGCTTATGTAAGAAGTAATAAATGGCACCCCACTCCAGTGTTCTTGCCTGGAGAATGGGGGGTCACACATTCCTTGCCAGGGATGGGGTCACACAGAGTTGGACACGACTGAAGTGACTTAGCAGTAGCAGCAATAGTTTTTTTTTTTTTGTCACCAGAAAGAGGGAGGGAACTCACAAAGATGATATGATAAGTTAAAAGTCACTGCTTTTAGTCTTTAAACAGGTTTCTGTTCACAGAGATATAAATGGGAAGTTAGGGAATAAAACTAGTAATAATTGAGTATCAGTTATGTACCAGGTGTTTTATATAATTTAACTCTCACAGTATAATAAACTTCATTAACATGTGAAAAACTCAAGTTAATGTACCTCATTTCAGTTATTTAACAAAAGTTAAGAATTTCCCTAGGCTTCCCTGGTAGCTCAAGGGTAAAGAATCTGCCTGTCAATGTAGGAGACAGGAGTTCCATCCCTGGGTCGAGAAGATCCCCTGGAGAAGGAAATGGCAACCCACTCCAGGATCCTTGCCTGGGAAATCCCATGGATGGAGGAGTCTGGTGGGCTACAGACCAGGGGGGTGCAAAAGAGTTGGACAAGACTTAGTGACTAAGCATCAAGAACTTGCTCAAGGTCATACTTCTCTTCAGCCTGGCGGAGCCTAGATTCAAATTAGTTTCTATCCATTTCTAATCCCATCATCACCATATTGCCTATCTGAGAATGAGTTGAAAAATATGAATTGTTTCCTATTTGCTTGATATTTCTATTGTTGTTCAACTATATTATATTTGCATAAATTGAAGTGATAGTACTACAGAGAAATTAGTAAGTGCAGACTACTAAGGCAAAAGTAGAAATCAGAACTGAGTTCATAATTCAGTAAAACACAGAAAAGTTGATAGTACATTATACAGCTTTGAAAGATAATGACCATTGTCTGTGTAGGATTCACTATTCAAAATTATTACCTTATGTCTGTTTCACTCTTCATTCATTTGGAATGATCATATTCCCTCTTTCTCTGAACTTTTTTTTTTCATTTATTTTTATTAATTGGAGGCTAATTACTTTACAATATTGTAGTGATTTTTGCCATACATTGACATGAATCAGCCATGGATCCACATGTGTTCCCCATCCCGATCCCCCCTCCCACATCCCTCCCCATCCCATCCCTCTGGGTCTTCCCAGTGCACCAGCCCTGAGCACTTGTCTCATGCATCCAACCTGGGCTGGTGATCTGTTTCACCCTTGATAGTATACTTGTTTCAATGCTATTCTCTCTGAACATCCCACCCTCGCCTTCTCCCACAGAGTCCAAAAGTCTGTTCTGTACATCTGTGTCTCTTTTTCTGTTTTGCATATAGGGTTATCATTACCATCTTTCTAAATTCCATATATTTGCATTAGTATACTGTATTGGTCTTTATATTTCTGGCTTACTTCACTCTGCATAATGGGCTTCAGTTTCATTCATCTCATTAGAACTGATCCAAATGAATTCTTTTTAATGGCTGAGTAATATTCCATGGTGTATATGTACCACAGCTTCCTTATCCATTCGTCTGCTGATGAGCATCTAGGTTGCTTCCATGTCCTGGCTATTATAAACAGTGCTGCGATGAACACTGGGGTGCATGTGTCTCTTTCAGATCTAGTTTCCTCGGTGTGTATGCCCAGGAGTGGGATTGCTGGGTCATATGGCAGTTCTATTCCCAGTTGTGTAAGGAATCTCCACACTGTTCTCCATAGTGGCTGTACTAGTTTGCATTCCCACTAACAGTTTAAAAATAACCCATTTAAAAGTGAAATGTGGATTCAAAATCATTTCTCTTTATTGAAGGGAAGAGGGAAGCAGCTTTTTTTTTTTAATTTCAATCTTGTGAATTTGCTACATTCACTTCTAGTCAAAGATTTCTAGCCATTAATTTATAGCCATTCAAAAGGAAAATAAATTGTTGAAAAGCTTTTACTACTTAACTTATTAAAGAGTTAATTGTAATATGATTTCCCTAGAAAGGTTAATTGGCTTTCCCACAAACAATAAGATGTGAATTAAATAGAAAAGACTATTAGTACTCACTATGGGCTGTAAGACTTCAGTTTTTAATAAAAAGAGCTGACACATGCAAAGTTGTAATTTCATAAAAATAAGTTGTTTTCTCTTACATAAAATCTTTGATGTATAGTTATGTTAGAGAAAGAATTTGAAAGTTTTGAGAAGACTAACCAAGAAAAAAGAGCCATCTAGTCAAATGGGAGAGACTTCAAGGATCTTGAAGAATCATCTGCTTGGCAGATGTGTGCTTTGGAGTCTGTTAGATAGATGTTTATTTAACACTTTTATCTGATGCTCAGTAAATGAATTTTGTTACTGCATTGGAAATCTTACAGGGTATTTAAAAGTTTCCAGTTTGCTATGGAGAGTTTAAATTTCTTATGAGATTTTGGTTGAAATTCCAAGAACAGCTAACAGTTCTTACCTGGTCTTAGGTCTGACAATGGACAATAAAGAGTAATACCACATTTCTTAGTTTTACTTTGGTTGGGTCAGTTATTTAAAACCAGAAAGGCACACATATCTTCTGAAAGGACAGAGCATGTCCTGCATAAGGATAAACTATGGTAAAAGGGCTAAGTGGTACTGCAAAGGATAATAGCAAGAGAATAGAATCTGTATGTAGTTTGTGTTCTCCACAACTTCGAGGCTGTGACCTCAGGCAGTTTACTTCACTTCCTAACCTGTAAACTGAAGTTAAAGAGAAACTATATTATGGGGTTGATGTAGGAATCAAAAGATGTTACATATGTGAGTGCGCACTAGAAAGCAGAAATGCAATAAATTTTTCCTCCAACTTGATTGACGTAAGTAAGATAATTAAAGGATCCAGGGAATCAGTGGAAAGAACACTTGACAAGATGATTATGATTTTTAATATTTATGATTGATCATTGTTTTGTCAATATTGAATGTAATTATTGCATGCAAAAAAGCACAAGCTCAAGTGGTGGAAGACCTGGGTTCTATTAATAGTAACAATAGCTACTAACTAGCTGTGTGGGTGTTAGTCTAGACTTGATTTAAGATACTTTCTAGATCTTACTTTTAATTTTAAAATTAATTTTTTAAATGACTTTTTAAAATATGAATTTTATATACAATGTATATTTCATCCACTCATATTTATTACAAAGCATTTGGTGAGTACCTAATTCTGTGCAAGGCATTAATTTAAGGCAACTTTATGATTTGGATGACTGACAGCAGAGAGTATGATAGGGAATGCCATCAGCCTCTGTATCTGCAGATCGTGCATCCATGGATTCAACCAACTTTGGATCAAAAGTATTTGAAAAAGATTCCAGAAAGTTCCCCAAACCAAAATTTAAATTTATAATGCCCTGGAAACTATTTACATAGCATTTTCATTATATTTATAACTATTTACATGTAATTTACATGGTATTAGGGCTTCCCTTGTGGCTTAGCTGGTAAAGAATCTGTCTGCAATACTGAGATTCTAGCTCACTTGACTTGCCAGGAGTTTCCTCAAGTTTGTTCCTAGGTCTACACTCGTCTGTTTCTGGCTTACGAATGTTTGTTTTTCCTGTTTTTCTGGCAAAATTATCATTGCTCTTGAATAGGCCCAGTTCCTGTCTCCCAGTCCTTGCCTTGTATCTGTTTGTCTTTCTGGAATCTCACATCAAACGTTTATAAAGGCAAATCCATTTTGATGTGTCTGCCAGTCCTCACACTGTGAACCAGTTTCATTATCCTCCAAGTTCTGAGACATCTAGATAAGAAGGCAGCTCTTACTGGATACCTTTTAAAAGAGAGAACCTGTTCACTTTGGAATTTTCAACAATCCTTATCTTTATAAGAAACCCAAATATAAAAGAATTGTAATTCATATTCAGCTACCACAGTCAACAAATTGCTGAAGCTGATTCAAAAAGTACCAGATGACAGGCCTATGTGAAAATAATATGCATCTAATTAAATTTTGTGTCCTTTTGAAATCTGCATTATAACTCAACAAAGGCAGTCTTGCAAAGACTGGGACACGACTGAGTGACTAAGCACAGTACAAGGCAGACCTGGAGAAACTTAGCATGTGCAGTTGCAGCCAAATCCGAAAGGATTAGAAAAACTAATAGATTTGCTTTGTTCTAACCAACTCAATTTGATCAGTGAATTTATTTTAACTTGTGTGTTAATAGTCAATCTTTACTATACATGAAGCACTGTGGAGGGTTATGAAACAATGGAGATATTGGCTTCTGTTTTTATTTTATTTATTTTTTTTTTTAATTAATTTTATTTTTTTTTCCAGTGGGTTTTGTCATATATTGATATGAATCAGCCATGGATTTACATGTATTCCCAATCCCGATCCCCCCTCCCACCTCCCTCTCCACCCGATTCCTCTGGGTCTTCCCAGTGCACCAGGCCAGAGCACTTGTCTCGTGCATCCCACCTGGGCTGGTGATCTGTTTCACCATAGATAGTATACATGCTGTTCTTTTGAAATATCCCACCCTCACATTCTCCCACAAAGTTCAAAAGTCTGTTCTGCATTTCTGTGTCTCTTTTTCTGTTCTGCATATAGGGTTATCGTTATCACCTTTCTAAATTCCATATACATGTGTCAGTATGCTGTAATGTTCTTTATCTTTCTGGCTTACTTCACTCTGTATAAGGGGCTCCAGCTTCATCCATCTCATTAGGACTGGTTCAAATGAATTCTTTTTAATGGCTGAGTAATATTCCATGGTGTATATGTACCACAGCTTCCTTATCCATTCATCTGCTGGTGGGCATCTAGCTTGCTTCCATGTCCTGGCTATTATAAACAGTGCTGCGATGAACATTGGGGTGCACGTGTCTCTTTCAGATCTGGTTTCCTCAGTGTGTATGCCCAGAAGTGGGATTGCTGGGTCATATGGCAGTTCTATTTCCAGTTTTTTAAGAAATCTCCACACTGTTTTCCATAGCGGCTGTACTAGTTTGCATTCCCACCAACAGTGTAAGAGGGTTCCCTTTTCTCCACACCCTCTCCAGCATTTATTGCTTGTAGACTTTTGGATAGCAGCCATCCTGACTGGCGTGTAATGGTACCTCATTGTGGTTTTGATTTGCATTTCTCTAATAATGAGTGATGTTGAGCATCTTTTCATGTGTTTGTTAGCCATCTGTATGTCTTCTTTGGAGAAATGTCTGTTTAGTTCTTTGGCCCATTTTTTGATTGGGTCATTTATTTTTCTGGAATTGAGCTTCAGGAGTTGCTTGTATATTTTTGAGATTAATCCTTTGTCTGTTTCTTCATTTGCTATTATTTTCTCCCAATCTGAGGGCTGTCTTTTCACCTTACTTATAGTTTCCTTTGTTGTGCAAAAGCTTTTAAGTTTCATTAGGTCCCATTTGTTTAGTTTTGCTTTTATTTCCAATATTCTGGGAGGTGGGTCATAGAGGATCTTGCTGTGATTTATGTCGGAGAGTGTTTTGCCTATGTTCTCCTCTAGGAGTTTTATAGTTTCTGGTCTTACATTTAGATCTTTAATCCATTTTGAGTTTATTTTTGTGTATGGTGTTAGAAAGTGTTCTAGTTTCATTCTTTTACAAGTGGTTGACCAGTTTTCCCAGCACCACTTGTTAAAGAGGTTGTCTTTTTTCCATTGTATATCCTTGCCTCCTTTGTCAAAGATAAGGTGTCCATAGGTTCGTGGATTTATCTCTGGGCTTTCTATTCTGTTCCATTGATCTATATTTCTGTCTTTGTGCCAGTACCATACTGTCTTGATGACTGTGGCTTTGTAGTAGAGTCTGAAGTCAGGCAGGTTGATTCCTCCAGCTCCATTCTTCTTTCTCAAGATTACTTTGGCTATTCGAGGTTTTTTGTATTTCCATACAAATTGTGAAATTCTTTGGTCTAGTTCTGTGAAAAATACCGTTGGTAGCTTGATAGGGATTGCATTGAATCTATAGACTGCTTTGGGTAGAATAGCCATTTTGACAATATTAATTCTTCCAATCCATGAACACGGTATGTTTCTCCATCTGTTTGTGTCCTCTTTGATTTCTTTCATCAGTGTTTTATAGTTTTCTATGTATAGGTCCTTTGTTTCTTTAGGTAGATATACTCCTAAGTATTTTATTCTTTTTGTTGCAATGGTGAATGGTATTGTTTCCTTAATTTCTCTGTCTGTTTTTTCATTGTTAGTATATAGGAATGCAAGGGATTTCTGTGTGTTAATTTTATATCCTGCAACTTTACTATATTCATTGATTAGCTCTAGTAATTTTCTGGTAGAGTCTTTAGGGTTTTCTATGTAGAGGAACAAGACAAGGGTGCCCACTCTCACCACTACTTTTCAACATAGTGTTGGAAGTTCTGGCCACAGCAATCAGAGCAGAAAAAGAAGTAAAAGGAATCCAGATAGGAAAAGAAGAAGTAAAACTCTCACTGTTGGCTTCTGTTTTTAAAAAAGAAGAATCTAATTCTTTTAGATTTTCATGTAATATTGTAGGAGTCTTAACAATATGAAGAAAAATACTAATTATGAGAAAAGGATAGGTAATCATGGTATTTTGGGGTGGTCAAAAAATATATTAAGGAGTGGGGGGCTTACATTGGTTTTAGTGTTGGCAAAGCTGAGATAAATTCTTAGATATTCGCAGAAAGCCTTGTCCTATGTAGTCTATAAGGACATAATGGAGATGAAGATGGACCTCTCTGAGGTAGGTTGTGGGTATCATAGTGAGAGGAAGGAATGGGTGCCTTCATTCCATTTTTTTCAAATGTTGCTAGTTATTACAATTTTGAGGACAGCCTGAAGGGGGCAAGAAAGCAGGAAATGTGAAAGGATAGTGTAAGTCTATTATTTTCTCATTGCCTATTGTTTCTTCATTATTTGCTCAAGTTCAGTTACAGTTATAATATTTACCTTGGGAGATTGTTACTGTTTGCTTTGAAAAATGAATTAAATTTACAAACTGATTTGACATGAAACTAATGCAGTTTTAGAATTAAGGGTGATCTATTCCAACTCTCAGTTTTATTGATGACGTCCAGAGAGACTGAGTTACTAGTCCAGGGACACACAAAAATCTATTGTCTGAGGAAGTAACAAATTGGTATTCTGACTCCATCTAGCATTCTTTCCACTGGTTCACATTGCTACATACAAAATTATATATTTGTGTACGAGGGTGTGTGTGTATGTGATGTGCCACAGCTTTGGACATCATATTGGATATGATTGGGGGCAGGAGGAGAAGGGGACGATGAGGATGAGATGGCTGGATGGCATCACCGACTCGATGGACATAGGTTTGGGTAAACTCTGGGAGTTGGTGATGGACAGGGAGGCCTAGCATGCTGCGATTCATGGGGTGGCAAAGAGTCGGACACGACTGAGCGACTGAAGTGAACTGATTGGATATAGTTTGGTGGTGGTGGTTTAGTCGCTAAGTTGTGTCCGACTCTTGCGACTGCATGGACTGTATTCCTCTGTCCATGCGATTTTCTGGGCAAGAATACTGGAGTGGGTTGCCATTTCCTTCTCCAGATCATATTGTATATGGCCTATGACAATTCTGCAGAAGATTTCCCACTATTCTAAGAACTTCTGCTTAAAACTTCTGCTAAATAGTATTGAGAGCTATAAACTAATGCGAAACTATCCTTGAAAATATGAATACCACTTTTCTGCCTGTAGATTTTATACTAAACCTTTCTGTATACCCATTTGCTTTAAGGAAAGAATAGGCATGCCATTTAGCTTTTATACCTATAGTTTTCTTTTTTCTTTTTCTTCTATTCATCTCTCCCTCCCTTTCTTCCTTTTGTCCTTTTTTCTGTTTTCTATTAGTAGTAATTATGGTTTCTCAAGCCCATAAGAAGCCATTGTACCATGGAACATAAGTTGTCATATTTACAGTGAGTTTGAGGACATAATATGGAGGTGGAAACATATAACACCTGCTATTGTACCAAACATTTAATTTTACAGAGTATTGTCTCACATATTACCTCATATAATCCACATAGTCCCATTTTATATACTTTAGTCCCATTTTATATAATTGTAGAAATTGAGTGTCAGAGGGGGAGAGCAACTTACCTAAGTCTAACCTGGTGTCTAGCACAGAATTAGTGGCCAGTACTTTGGCCACTGGATGCGAAGAACTGACTCACTGGAAAAGGCCCTGATGCTGAGAAAGATTGAAGGCAGGAGGAGAAGGGGGCAACAGAGAAAGAGATGGTTTGATGGCATCACTGACTCAGTGGACGTGAGTTTGAGCAAGCTCTGGGAGTTGGTGATGGACAGGGAAGCCTGGTGTGCTCCGGTCCGTGGGGTTGCAAAGAGTTGGGCACGACTGAGTGATTGAACTGAACTGAACTGATACAGTTGTTGATTTTGTCGGTGCTCATACAGTCTCATGCTCTGCAGGGTCCCAGTGAGGAGGATTTCATGCCTGGGAACAGTCACTGCACTGACTTCTGGCAATTTAGTGAGGCGCAAGGTGAATGTGAGGAGTACCCTCCTCCTTCTCTGGCTACACACTGAATTTGTGACGCACATATTTTAAAGACCCCTCTTTCCATCAGTTTCCTTGAGCTCCTAGATGACCCTCAACCTGCACCTCAACTGCACTCTGGCAGTACTTTCCAGAATATTTCCTGTCCCTCACCAACATTTCCCCATTTTCCAAGGGTAATTGGGTCACGGTATTAATGATGATTTTAATCATCTCAAATAACATATTTGTGTTCTTAAAACAATCTGTTTTTTTAAAAAGAATGAGCACTATATCATGATGTGAATTTTCTGCAACAAATAACAGGGGAGATATTTGGAGTGAGCATCACTCAGGAATGAGCGCAGTAGCCTCGTCTGTCCATCGTTAGAGATTTCCTGGCTACCTGCCTCAAGAGGCAAAAGCAAAGGCATTATCATTCATTTTGGAGAAGGCTACAAGGTTCATCTTTTCTTTTAATCTGATAAACCCTAGAAATAAGATCATGAAATATATAGCCCTTAGTGTCCCCACAAATCATGGATGTGGAAAAAAAGGGGGAGTCTCTCTTCCCCTTACAGATAATGGTTAAAACAAAATATTTTAGTTAAAACTGTGGCATTATAAAATTTCTTTATAGTGTGGAAATGAAAAAGAAAGATAGGGTGAGATCATTCAGTGTATATCTATGTTTGTAGAGAATGGGAAAGCATAGCTGCCATAACAATGGCCCCCAAAGATGTCCATGCATTAATATTTAGAACTGGTGAATATGTTACTTTACATGGCAGATGTGGCTAAGATTAAAAACAGTGAGAAGGAGGGATCCTCTTAGATTACTTGGGCGGTCCCAAGGTAATCACACAAGTCCTCAATCACAGAGAATCTTTCTTGTCTACATTAGAGACAATAGCATGGGACTCATTCAACCTGCAGTTACTGGTTTTACACATGGAGGAAAGGGTCATGTGCCAAGGAGTGTCAGCAGCCTTTATAAGATGGAAAAGGCAAGGAAAAAAATTCTTCTGTAGAACCCTTAGAAATTAATACATCCCAGTTGTTACTTTGATTTTAAACCCAGTGGTACCCATGTTGAGATTTGAATTGTAGATCTGTAAAAGAAGGATATTAGAAAAAAGTAACTGACATGTTAAATGAATATGATCCATTAAGGTTAATAATAAGAGTTAACATTTTTATAATACTGTTATGCACTAGACATTTTTCTAAGAATAAAACTTTCAAGACTCTAGTGTTTTCTTTTTCTTAACCTAATTTTGCAAAAGGAAAACAGAAATAGAGAAATTAATTTCAAGATTAATCCAAGATTAACACAGCTGGATGGTGAAGCTAGGAGCTGGACCCACACCATATGGCCTCAGAGTCTTGCTTTACAATCAAGTCACAGCGCTCATGCTCTTCATAACTACACCAAAATTTACCACTACTCTCATTGTGGCAAAACAAAAGTGCCAATAAATTTGTTTTCTTTCCCAGATTCACAGAGTCAGTGGAAAAATCTATGAACACTTCATTTTCTCAGAAATGCCTTTTTATTCCTCCGTCTCTCCCTTCCCTGCCCCCCTCTCTCTTTCCTCCTTATTTCTTCTTTCTTCCTTCCTTTCTTCTCTCTTTCATTTGAAAAAACCAGTACAGTTTGACATAAGTACGATGCATTATTAACTTTTTCATCTCAATGTCAGAGAAGGAAAAACTTCTCTGCTGAAACTAGGTTCCTAGCTCATTAGAAGTCTATGACCAAATAGTTTGTTAAAATTTTAGCAATGTTGAACATTCTTTTTCATCAAATAAAATGTAAACAGTTTTAAATCATGCAAATATTTAATGCTTGCTTGTAAACCACTTTTGAAATACAAGATGTAGAATGAAAACTATCACCTAGATTTACTACCCAGAGACAACCATCTTCTGTTTCTTTTCTGCTGACTTCTTTCTCTGTACAAGAGAAAGAAATACAATTATATCTTTCAACAGCAGTACAGTATTTGATCTTAAGTAACAAATAGGCGTGCCTTGGAGATATTGCAATTTTAGTTCCAAACCACTGCAATAAAGCAAATATTTCAATAAAGCAAATTACATGAAATTTTTAGTTTCCCAACACCCATAAGGGTTATGTTTATACTGTAGACTAAGTGCACAACAGCATTATGTATTAAAAATGATGTGCATTCCTTAATTTAAAATTATTTTATTGCTTAAAAATGCTAACCACTAAGCCTTCAGTGAGTTGTAATCTTTTTGCTACTGGAGGGTCTTGCCTTGATGTTGATATCTGCTGACTGATTAGGGTACTTATTGCTGAAGATTGGAGTGATTGTGGTAATTTCTTAAAATAAGACAACAATGCAGTTTTCTGCATTAATGAATGATTTCTCAATAGCATGCAATGCTGTTTGATAGCACTTTAACCTTAGTAGATCCCCTTTCAAATTTGGAGTTAATTTTCTCAAAACCTGCTATTTTATCTTTAAGTTTATGTAATAGTCCATGTCCTTTGTTGTCATTTCAACAGTCTTCACAGCATCTTCACCAGGAGTAGATTCTATCTCAAGAAACACTTTTGGTGTTCATCCATAAAAAGAAACACCTTATCCATTAAAGTTTTATCATGAGATTGTAGCAATGCAATCCCATCTTCAGGTTCCACTTGTAATTTTATTTTATTTTATTTTTAAACTTTTTATTTTGTATTGGGGTATAGCCGATGAGCAAACAATGTTGTGATAGTTTCAGGTGAACAATGAAGGGACTCAGCAACATATATATATATATATATATACATGAATCCATTCTCCCCCAAACTCTTCTCCCATCCAGGCTGCCATGTAACTTTGAGCAGAGTTTCATGTGCTATATAGCAGGTCCTTGTTGGTTATCTGTTTAAATATAGCGGTGTATATATGTCCATTGCAGACTCCCTGACTGTTCCTTCCCCTCATCCTTCCCGCCAGCAACCATTAAGTTCGTTCTCTAAGTCTGTGAATCTCTTTCTGTTTTGTAAGTAAGTTCATGTGTATCATTTATTTTTAGATTCCACATTTAAGGGATGTCATACACTATTTCTTCTTCTCTGTTTGACCTACTTCATTTAGTATCCACACCTAATTTTAGTTCTCCTGCTATTTCCACCTCTGCAGTGACTTCCTCTACTGAAATCTTGAACCTCTCAAAGTGTCAGCTATGAGAGTTGGAATGAATTTCTTTGAAACTCTTATTACGAATGTTTTGACTTCACATGAATCATGAGTGTTCTTAATGGCATCTAGAATGATGAATCCTTTCCAGAAGGTTTCAATTGATTTGCCCAGATCCATTAGAGGAATCACTATCTCTGGCAGCTACGACCTTATGAAATGTATTTCTCAAATAATACTTAAAATAAAAATTATTATTTGATCCATTAGCTACAGTATGGATGTTGTATTAGCAGGCATGAAAACAACATTAATCTCACTGTAACCTCCACTGGAGCTTCTGGGGTGACCATGTACATTGTCAGTGAGCAGCAATGTCTTGAAAAGAATCTTCTTTCTGAGCAGGAGGTCTCAGCAGTGAGCCTAAAATATTCAGTAAACCGTGTTGTCAGCAAATATGCTGTCATTCAGACTTTGTTTTTCCATTTATAGAGGACAGGCAGAGTAGATTTACATAATTCTTAAGGATCCTAAGATTTCAGAACAGTCAACGAGCTTTGGCTTCAATTTATAATCACTAGCTACATTAGCTTCTAATAAGAAAGTTAGCCTGTCATTTGAAGCCAGGCAATAATTTCTCCTCCCTGCCTGTGAAAGTCCTAGATGGCATCTTCTTCCTATGGAAGGCTGTTTTGTTTCCACTGAAAATCTATCGTTTAGTGTAGCCCACTTTAACTATCTTGAGTTTCTGGGTAACTTGCTGCAGCTTCTGCATCAGCATTTGCTGTTTCACCTGGCACCTATGTGTTACAGAGACAGCTTGTTTCCTTAACTCTCATGAGTCATCTCTGCCAGCTTTAAATTTTTCTTCCAGAGTTTCCTCACCTCTCTCAGCCTTCACAGAAGTGATGAGAGTTAGAGCCTTGCTCTGGATTAGACTTTGGCTAAAGGGAAGGTTGTGGCTGGTCTGACTTCCATCCAGAAAGCTAAACCTTTTCCCATACCCACCATCTGCCTGCAATGCAGAAGACCCGGGTTCAATTCCTGGGTCGGGAAGATCCCCTGGAGAAGGAAATGACAACCCACTCCAGTATTCTTGCCTGGAGAATCCCATGGACAGAGGAGCCTGACAGGCTACAGTCCATAGGGTCACAAGAGTTGGACCTGACTTAATGACTAAACCACCACCACCACCATAAGGCTATTTTGCTTTATTATCATTTGTGTGTTCACTGGAGTAGCAATTTTAATTTCCTTCAAGAACTTTGACTTTGTATTCACAGCTTGGTTTGGTGCACACATGGTTTGGTGCAAGAGCCTTAGCTATTAGCCTACCTTGGCTTTTGACATGCCTTCTTCACTAGAATTTCTAGGCTTTGATTTAAAGTGAGAGATATGTGACTCTTCCTTTCACTTGAACATTTAGGGGCCATTGTAGGGTTATTAAGTTCAGTCGCTCTGTTGTGTCTGACTCTGTGACCCCACGGACTGCAATATGGCAGGCTTCCCTCACAAGAATACAGGGAGGGCATAGAGAGAACTGAGAGAAGGAGAGAGATGAGGTAATGGCTGATGGAGGGCTCAGAACACACATTACATTTATCAGTTATATTTTCTGTCTTATATAGGTGCTGTTTGTGGTGCCCCAAGACAATTACAATAGCAACATTAAAGAACACTAAGCATATATCACCATAACAATATAATAATAATGAACACATTTGAATATTGCAAGAATTACTAACATGTGATGGGGAGATACTAAGTGAGCAACCACTATCAGAAAAATGACACCTGTGGATTTGCTCAATGCAAGTTTACAAAAAGCTTCAATTTGTAAAAAAGATACAATATGTTTGAGGCACATAAAGGGAAGTGCAATAAAACAAGTTATTCCTATAATTACTTAACCATTCTCCTGTTACCAAAAGGTAAGAATGTTGCTAATGTTTTTTCTAATCAATCAGTTATAGTAGAGTTTATTTATGTATCTTTTCTATTTCATACTTATTCTCAGACTAGAGCTGAAGTGGAATTATTAGAGTAAAAGGTAAGAACAGCTTGACACTGCTTTCAGATAAATTATATCAATTTATGTTTACAGTTATAATGTATGAAACTGTTCATCTCACCAGTAGCATTTAATATTAAAAACCACTATTCTACTAGGCAGAAAATATTTTATTAAAATAATTGCCCCTTTAGATTTATCACACTAACCTTCTCAGTGTGAAGACACTTATATCATAGATAACATCTCTCACTTAGGGGCAATCATGAAGGGGCATTACTTACAGACTTCAACTGAGTCAGAAGTCAAATTGACATATTTCATGAACGAACTGAATATGGGAGAAAAATAAGGCAAACTTGGGTGTTATTAATGAGGACAAGTTTTTAAAAATACCAGTTTACTAAGATCTTAAAATATAGCAAAATAGACTGAGAATTAAATAATTCAAGTCTAGAGAGTTACTATATATATATATATATATATATATTTTTTTTTTAGCTGACTTTTTGTTTGCTTGTATTTTTGCCTCTAATTATTATTACTTGCCAAAGCAAGATGATAGGATAGCATTATAATAGAGGTCTGTCTTTTAACTCTATGGATCTGGTTTTAATCTTGGACTTTGCTTTAGGCAGTCTTTCTGTTTTGCTGTGTGTCATTTTGTTTTGGCAGACCCTAACACAGAATTGTATACATCTTGGAGATGTTAGACTAACTGTTTGCAGTATAGACTCTGGAGACAGATATGAGTTAAAGTTCATAGCTTTTACATTTACCAACTGTTCTTCTTTAGGCAAGTTATCCAAATCTCTAAAGTTTCTGTCTCTGTAGCCGTTAAACTGAAATAATAATAGGGCCTGCATCCAGCGGTTGAGGGAGAATTAAATGAAGCACTGCAAACAGTGACATTGTCTAGTAAAAAAATCAGCAAATAATAGTTGTTATGATCATAATTCTCATCATCCCCATTATTATAGTCTTTTTTCCCCTTCTGATTATAATATGAGTTATTTCTGCTTCAAGTATACGGTGCTAAAACTCTACCCTCTCTTGCTTATCTTTCTTAACATTCACTCATTTATCAACAGGCATTTATCTAGAAAAAAATAGATTAAATCTGGACACAAGGATCTTATATGCCTGTGAGAGAAGATAAATAATGAACGAATAAGCAAATAGATACTCAGAATGTCGGATGGTGTTGTGCTTTGGAGAAAAATAAAACAGAGCAAGGGAGATAGGGAGAGCCAAAGATGGGAGCAGGGGTGACATGGGAGAAAGATAGGTTGTTATTTATTTAAAGTGGTGGAAACCTCTGACCAATGATATATCTTGAACATAATTAAAGAGAAGAAAAAGTAACATTCTCAATGACAGAATCATGCCTTGTCCATTCAAGAATCAGCAAGAAGGGCTGTGGGGCAGAGAGAGAGAGTAACTAGATGGAAATGAGGTCAAAAATGGGGGTGGGCCACACAGGTAGGGGCTTGTAGGCCATCGTCAGGGCTTTGACTTTTAGCATGGGTGACATAGAGATCCACTGGACAGTAGTGAGCAGAAGAATGACTGGGCAGAGGCAGAAGTGGATCAGCTAGGGGAGGCTATTTCAGTATCCTAGGGGAGGTGGTGATGGCTTAAACCTGGAGGTGAGTGAGTGAGGGACAGTTGCTCAGTCATGTCAGATTCTTTGCGACTCTTCTCCCGACTCTAGACAAGCAGCACTGAAGATGCACAGAAACTCTCCTATAACCTTTGGTGTCGTGCTTGTCCATGAGTTTTGTCCCTTTTCCATGACTGGCTAAGCTTCAAAACTATTCTCTCAGTGTTCTATGCAACAATTCATTCGAAGATGAAGAGTCAGAAAATATACCCAGGCTCTGCTGGATTCTCATTGAAGCTTCCCAGTTTTTCAAATTAATATAATAAACCATAGACTTTGGAATAAAAAGCACTTTTGACAAATTGGGGAAATGTGGAAAAAACTTAACTCTAATTTGAAAGACATTAAACTGTAATGGATAGAGCAATAAAAAGGGAGTCAGGATATTTGATATCTGGATTTTAATTGAATGTTAGCTGGCTCTGTGACCTTGATGAATCCATTAACCTCCAGGGGCCTTAGTTTGCACGTTACTACAATGAGAGGTGTTGCTAGGTCAGCACTGTCCAATGGGAATTTCTGCAATGATGGAAAGGTTCTATATCTTCACTGTCCAATATGGAAGCCTACAGTAGCCATGGGTGTCTATTGAGCACTGGAAATGCGGTTGGTACAACTGAAGGCCTAAGGTTGTAATTTTTTCAGTAGTTAGAGTGGATATTTGCATTATTTGGTTGCCTATAATCTGAAATCTTCCTGACCTCTCATTAGAAGTGTTAAAAGTCTCTGATAGTTGCTTTTCTCACTTTCACTGCAGTGAGAGGGTCGGCACATGACTTAGGCTCAATCAAGAAGGTGCACTCACTTTAGTCATTGAAATAGAAGCTCATTTGGCAAAGAAGGAAAAGAAGATGATATATTCTGGAATGGTGGCAACCACGTCAAGTTTCCAGGGCAATGGTAGTGGTTCTGGTATGGGGTTATCTAGTGTTCAACTGGCGAAGGAGCAAGCTAGCTGTGGTGCCCTTTGTTCACCATTCCTTAATTGTAACTTTAGGCAAAGCACTTAACTTTTCCAACCCTCAAGGTAAATTCTGTAAAAATTGTTAAAGTGATATCTATTCTCTGTGTGACTATAAGTAAATAAGTTTGGTAAGTATTTCATGTTTGGAGATACATACAGATCTTATGAATTTCTCTGGACACAAAGTTCTCAAGTGTCTACTAAATAGAGATGCTGGCTAGCACTTAAAAGCTCTTCTTAGGGGAAAAAAATGATGGTAAATTGCTATTTTAAGGTCTTTTCATGCCTCTCTTAGGTCTCCCTTTTCTTATTCTGTAACTCTGCCTCCAGCCCAGAGCACCCCCACTGGCCATTATGCCCTTCACAGCACCAAAAGTTCTCAGCCTTCCTCTTAGCTCTGCTCCCCACCTCCATTGATAAGTTACCTGCAGGACCCCTGGACTGCCCTGTCAAAAGGAAACTAATATACTCATTCTAACCAAGGAATCAATGGCATATAATTAATGACACACTAGACAATTGAAAAATACACACAGAGAGCAAATAGAGGCTCACTTCATTGCTGGTCAAGCTGAACTAGGGAATTTGGCCTCAATTTGGTTGTAAGATGGTAAAATTGACTTCCTAGTGCTTCCTCCACTCTCTACCCCTCATCATAGCACCATGTTCATATCTTCAGACCTGTGTGAGGGAAGTGCCAGTTTACAGAGAAGCCTTACTCAGCCAGGTACATGGAGGTACTTACACATACATGTACTTACAGGTACATGGAGAACACCTCTCAACTCTCACCTATCAAGAGTAGGGCAGGGAGTTGGAGGCCATGCATACACAAAGACCTTCAGCAATTATCTCCACCTGACAGAGATAGGAATGAACAGAAGTCATATTCTTATCATCTCATCAATCATTAAAAAACATGCCTTCTCACATAGGAAAATCAATGCTTGGATCTTTAAACCAATGTTTTTTTCTTTAAACCATCCAATGCTTGGATGCTTCTAACCAATTATATAATTGAAGAAGTCAGAGGTTCCTATTGCATGGACCAGTAGAAACTCGGAACAGGAAAAGAATGCTTCCTCTTTCTTTCCTGAGCCATGAGAATAAGATTAGAAACACAGGAGATTGAGGTACTTTCCAAGGGCAGAGGTGGTATTATAAAGGCTTTACTGATGTCATTGAATCATATCTCATATGCAGAAATTTGCTATGCTTTGTGATCATTATTTTAAGCAATTCTGTTGTCCTGCCTTAAAAAAAAATCTAGTCATTCACAATTCTTTAATTTTTCCACATAATATAAAGGACCAGTTGAAGAGAACATATCCAACTTAATCAGAATATTTCAGGTTCATCCCTAGTTAGAACTAATGTTTATGACAGATTCTACATCTTTTGAGGTCTGAAATAATCTTTTCCTTTACCTTATAGAAAAGACCTACAGCACTGCTTAGTACATAATCATAGTGAATGCTTAATAAATGAATGAATTAATTTAATCTTACTTCTTTTCTTCTCTCTTTAAAAGGCCACGTTAATTCTTTATACTTCTTTCTTCCCGTTTCTTGTGTTTGCTGTAAATTTCCTCATTTTCTTTCCCCTCATTCATCTTTCTTTCTCCTGGGAGACTGCTGTCTGTAATTGTTTTATTTTCCTATCTTTCTGCCTCTTATATTCTCCTCTCATTCATCCTTTCTCCTCTGTGTCTATAATTATCTTTAAAATCACCTTTTCATGTATGACTTGGATAATTAGAGAGGAACATCTTAAATCAAGAGATATTTAAACTGAGAAATTGCTTATTAGTCATGGGGAGAAAAGCCAGAAATCTATCCTGAGCTGCTTTGAGACAAAGCCAAACCAGTATCTATTTTGATGTCACAAACATCCTAAATGGACTTCCAGTCTTCCTTGATTGGGCATTTACTTGAACATAGAACTTATTTAAAAATAAAGCTGATCCACACTTTATTAGCATGCATATTTATATAGACAAACCTATGAAAATATTCCTATTATTTCTGAGTAACTGAATGGATAAAATCTAAATTAGTGAAAGGAGCAATGCTGTTTTTTTTTTTTTTTAAGTATCTACAACCAATAGAACCCATCTTATAAATTTGTATGATGTACTAAATATTAATTTGAAATAGATAGTTCAAATTATCACTATTAAACTCCCTAATTGTCAATATTTTTAAAATTTTCAACAGATCTAAAACATATGGAATGTTTTCTGTCTTCTCCAATAATTCTGCCAACCACAAAATTGCTGAATTTGATCATAATCAAAACAAAGACAACATGAGTAATAAAGAATATATAGTTACCTGGGGAGATTTAAGTTTCTCATGAGACTAGTGTGCTAGAAAGTGGAAATGAAGCTTAATATTGACAGACATAAATTAAAGAATGACAAATTAATAATCCTGTGCATATTCAGTAAATGAATTCCTCATAGATTGTTGATTTGGGGATTTTGACCTTAAGGTAAGGAGAAAGAAAGGAAAGAAGAGATAGTGACACATATTCAAGATTTGGTCACATGGGAATGAGAAAGGTTTGTGGGATAAATTAATCTTTTGGAGCAGAAGAAGTGAGTGTTCTGAGGAACAGACAGCAGGCAAAACTTCAGTCAGGCCAGAAGCTGATGTAAGAGCAGGACAGCAACAATTCCTGGGGACAAGTTGCTGGGTTTCAGGAGCAGAGCTCTAAGTGTTTCAGTGTCATAAAGACCAAGGAACCACTCAAGAAATCAAAGGAGACATTTATGCAATAAGATGGCCAGGGTTTTGGCTGCTAGAAATAAGAGGAGAGCCTTACTCCCAGAGCTCAAAACCAAGGTCAGAGCAGAAGCAAAAATCAGGCTGCCTGGAGTTTGATTCTCTTAAGCTGTGACCGTAAAGTTCCTGAAATTTCCTGTGATCAGGGACAGAATTTATTCCAAGTGGGGGAGGGGGATGAGCTAAATTTACAAGAACAACTAAAGTGTCACCAGCTTTGAAATTTAGAGGAGAAAAGAGATAAACATCATTATGTGAATTAATTCATAAAGTGGGAGAAAATCTATTCTAAGAATCCTGTTAAAAAAAAATTCCAAGTTGGTTAGGGAAACTGTTCGGGTGGCTGGGATGATTAAATGTGTTAGAACAGTGGCTAACATAAAGTAGTTATTCAATATATGTTAACTTACTAATGTTAGCATTATCAATCTATGACTATTTTGCAGTTCTTCATGCAGATGCTCCTTTACCAAAGTTTCTGAAAGAAAGCACAAAGAGAACTAACTGCTAGGGGGTTCTTTAAGGACTTCATGACTTGGAAGGATCTAGTTTGGTACACTTTGGAAAGCAAGCAAGGCTTAGCCAGCATGGGTTACTGAAGATCCTGTCAAAAGTCTGTGAGAGTAGGAACAAGATGGCAGAGAAGTAGGTGGACGTGGAGTACATCTCTCTCCATGGGTACATCAGAAATGCACCTTCAGACACAGATATGCATGCAGAACATCAGCTGAGAGCGGACAGGAGTACCTGACCAGTGGAAAAGAATATATAGACCCATGCAAAACTCAGTAAGATGAAGGAACTAGAGGGGAAAACAGGAGTGTTAGTAGGACTGGATCTGCTCTGGGTTGGTGGGGGAACTGAAGCAGGGGTCCAATCCCCATATTGGGGCAATTGTCTGAGTCAGAGGAGAAACATTTAAGGCTGAGAGTGAAACAGCTGATCTGTGGCAGCCTAAATGAAATGAGAATCAGACAGTCCTTGCCACAGCTATATATACCCTGGACAGGGCTGCAGGTCCCCTGGAAGGCACAGTGGCTGGGAGCTGGACTTTAGGGGTTGTGGAACAATCCCAGGGCGAGGGCTGTTGTTGACTGCAGAGAGATGGATTGAGGGGATGTGAGGGAGGAGATTGTGGTGGGAAGTGCCTGTGGAGGAAAGACGGGCAGCCATGGAAGCAAGGCAATACTGCTGAGTCATGCGTAGGGGGTGGAGCCATCACCATAGCCTCTCTTCCACACGCCAGCATGGGGCAGGTGAACAACGGAGAGGCTGGCCTATCAAATGCCTGAGGCACTGAACTACAGAGTAGGACCCCACCCAGGGTGCCCCTTTAAGTGCCTGAGGTGCTGATCTATAGAGCAGGACCCCAGCCACGGGGGCCCCTCTATGTGTCTGATCACTGAATGACAGAGAAGGACCCCAGGCAAGGGAGCCCTCTAAGTGCTTGAATGGGCGGAGTAAGGAGAAAAACTGGCCAAAGAGGGCTTTTGATCACCAGCTACAAGATCATCCCCGCCCCCCCCAAAAAAAAAGACTCTGATAGGGCCATAACTCCTGCGGTGGAGACAGTCCGTGTCCCTGCACACTTGGCACCACCCAAGGTCCCCACAAGCCAAGCAGCTGTGCCACCTTCACACTCAACTCTCACTGGGGCAGAGCTGCCACAGGCAAAAAAATTCTCACATCTATGCACGCAGGGTTGCTTCCCTTGTGTCTGACTCCTTGCAACCCTGTAGACTGTAGCGTGCCAGGCTTCTCTGTCAGGGAAGGGGTTCTCCAGGCAGGAATACTGGAGCATATTAGCCAATACTGGTTGCCACACCCTTCCAGAGCACTATATTTTCTGCTGCCCTAGCCGCCAACTTCCCTGAGTACCTGGTGCTGCCAGAACCCCTGCGACCCAAACAACTGCACCACCTCCACACCTGGCCCTCACAGGGGCAAACCCAAGTCCTCCAGGGAAGCCTCAGGAGCAAACCCCAGTGGACGACCCACATGCAGAGGTGGAAAGAAAACCACAGTTGAAACCCAGGGGGCAGTGTGACTAAGGAAGAAGACCCTAAACCTTCCCATCAGCTGTATAAGCCATAGATTAAATCCACACAATCAACTCGGCAGACTCTGTGTTTATGGAATATATACAAGGACACTGAGAGCTCCCACAAAAGAAAGCACACTAGCTCTGATAGCTGTGGACATTGGAGGCAAGAACACACAGGAGTAGAACCAGATTAGAATCTGAGCTGCCCCCACAGCAGATTCAGAGATCAGCACAGTGTTGGATGACATCCTAGGGAGATGAGGTGGACTATGACTCCCAGCAAAGAAAAGGACTCTGACAGTGCCTGAAGAAAAACATTTATTATTCTTATGGTTTGACTTGTAGATTCTTTTGGATTTTTCCCCCCCTCTGTTGTAGTTGTCAATTTTATTCACACTTCTAGGCAAATAGATGGGGGAAACAATGGAAACAGTGACAGACTTTATTTTCTTGAGCTCCAGAATTACTGCAGATGGTAACTGCAGCCATGAAATTAGAAGACGCTTGCTCCTTGGAAGAAAAGTTATGACGAACCTAGACAGCATATTAAAAAGCAGAGACATTACCTTGCCAACAAAGGTCCATCTAGTCAAGGCTATGGTTTTCCCAGTAGTCAGGTATGGATGTGAGAGTTGGACTATAAAGAAAGCTGAGTGCCAAAGAATTGTTGCTTTTGAACTGTGGTGTTGGAGAAGACTCTTGAGAGTCCCTTAGACTGCAAGGAGATCCAACCAGTCCATCCTAAAGGAAATCAGTCCTGAATATTCATTGAAAGGACTGATGCTGAAGCTGAAACTCCAATACTTTGGCCACCTGATGCAAAGAACTGACTTATTTGAAAAGACTCTGATGCTGGGAAAGACTGAAGGTGGAATGAGAAGGGGACAACAGAGGATGAGATGGTTGGATGGCATCACTGACTCAATGGACATGAGTTTGAGTAAACTCCGGGAGTTGGTGATGGACAGGGAAGTCTGGTGTGCTGCAGTTCATGGGGTTGCAAAGAATCAGACATGACTGAACGACTGGACTGAACTGAACTGTTATAGTTGTTAATTTTATTGGCACTATGAAATCTAATTACGTTTTTGAGTTTCTTTTTTTCCTCCTTAGTCACATTTTTTTAATTGTTCTTATAAACCTCTGCCTCTACATTGGGCTTTTGCAGTTTTGTACTGTTTTCCTTTTTTTTTAATTTCCTCTTTTTTTATTTTAATTTTTAAGTTTTTAAACCTATTATTATTTTTTATACATTTATTCCTTCGTTTTCTTTCCCTACTGCTCTTTTCCCCTTATCTAATGTATATAAATCTTCTTTATATACCTCTGTACAACTTTGCATATCTATTCCTTCTTTCTTTTCTTTCTGTCCATTAGTTTTATTTTCATAGGTTTATTCCCCAATTGGCACCTTGCTGTAGTGTTTTTTTTTTTGTTTTTTTTTTTCCCAGTTTGCACTTTAGTTAGTTTTGCACTTAACTGGTAGATGTAATTTTTGGCTCCCTTTGTTTGCTGGGTCAACCTATTGTACTTTATTTTTGTTACACTTTTTATTGTTGTTATAAACCTCTGCCTCTTTGTTGGGCTTTTGCAGTTGTGTGGAGTTTTCTTTTTTTCTTTCTTCTTTCTTTCTCTTTTTTTTTTTCTCCTTTTTGTAATTTTAATTTTTTTAAACCTATATTTTTTCACATTTGTTCCTTTATTTGCCTTTCCTATTGTTCTTTCCCCCTTGCAGTTAATTGCTATTGTATGTAAATCTTCATCTACCTCTGTATAACTTTGCAAATCTATTGTTTCTTTCTTTCCTTTCTTCTCAACATATGTGTTAATTTTGTTTTCATTGCTTTATTCCCCACTTGGCACCTTGCTTTAGTTTTGTTTTCCAGTTTGTGCTTGAGTTGGTTTTGATCTTAACTCTTAAATATAATTTGTGATTTCCTTTGCTGGGAAATCTATTTGCTGGGTCAATCTATTGTACTTTATTTTGTTGTACTGTTTTGACTTTGCTCATGTGTGTATATGTGTATATTCCATTATTTTAATTATTATTTGCCTGATTTTGTCACTGCCATTTGTCTGGGGTTCATCTTTGGTTTCTCATTTTTAATTATTTGTTTTAGTCTCACTTAATGCCATAACAAATCACTTGTGGAATTTTGTTCCTGACCAGAGATCAAACCCTGAGCCTTTGAAGTGGGAACACTGACTGCAAGAGCCTAGACTACCAAAGAACTAACCCTAGGGAGTATCATATGGTGAGAACTCACACAAAGGAAACCACTTGAATGACCAGGCATCACCCAACCACCAGCAGCACCCTGTGCATCTAAACAACAAACAAAGCAAAAATACAAATCTAATCACCAGCAGACAGGATTACCACCTCACTCAGCCTTGCCCATCAGAGGAAAAACAAACAAACAAAAACAGCACAAATCTCACCCTATATGAAGCTTACAGAAACCACTGGACCAAACTTAGGAGGTCAGAAACCAAAAGGAAGAAATAATTCAACCTTGAAGCCTGGGAAAAGGACACCTCAAACACAATAAGTTTAAAAAAAAAAATGAAAAGGCAGAGAAATACTACACAAATGAAGGTGCAAACTAGAAACACAGAAGTCCAAATAAATGAAGGGGAAGTAAGCAAACTACCTGAAAAAGAATTCAGAATAGTGAGAGTAAAGATGATCAAAACCTTGAAAATAAAACGGAGAAAATGCAAGAATCAATTAACAAAGACCTAGAAGAATTAAAGAATAAGCATGCAGAGACAAGCAACACAATTACTGAAATTAAAAATATTCTAGAAGGAATCAATAGCAGAATATTTGAAGCAGAACAAATCAGTGAGCTGAAAGAAAAAATGGTGGAAATAACTTCTGAAGAGCAGAATATAGTAAAAAGAATGAAAAGAACTGAGGATAGTCTCAGAGATCTCTGGGACAATTTCAAATGCACCAACATTCTAATTTTAGGGGTCCCAGAAGGAGAAGAGAAAAAGAAAGTGTATGAGAAAATTTTTGAAGAGTAGAAAATTTCCCCAACATGGAAAATGATATAGTCAATCAAGCCCAAGAGGCACAAAGAGTCCCATACAGAATAAACCAAAAGAGAGACATGCCAGGACACATTTAGTAAAGCTAACAAAGACTAAGCACAAAGAAAGAATATTAAAAGCAGCAAGGGAGAAGCAACAAGTGACATACAAGGGATACCCCATACTCTTAACAGCTGATCTTAGCAGAAACTTTGCAGGCCACAAGAGAATGGCAGGATATATTTAAAGCATGAAAGGGAAAAATCTACAACTAAGAATACTGTACCCAGCAAGGATCTCATTCAAAATTGATGGAGAAATAAAAAGCTTTTCAGATAAGCAAAAGTTAAGAGAATTCAGTACCACCAAACCAGCTTTACAGCAAATGTTAAAAGGACTTATATAGCCAAGAAATACAAGAGAAGAAAAAAGATGTACAAAATCAACCCCAAATAGTTAAAGAAAATGGCAATAGGAATAAATATATTGATAATTACTTTAAATGGACATGAACTAAATGCTCCAACCAAAAGACACAGACTGACTGAATGGATACAAAAACAAGACCCATATATATGCTGTCTACAAGAAACCCACTTCAGACCTCAAGACACATATAGACTGAAATTGACAGGATGGAAATATATATTCCATGCAAATGGGAAACAGAAGAAAGCTGGAGTAGGAATCCTCATATCAGACAAAACAGACCTTAAAATAAAGGTGATTACAAGAGATAAGAAAGAACACTGCATAATTATCAAGGGAAGAATCCAAGAGGAAGACATAGCAATTGTAAATATCTATGCACCCATCTTAGGAGCACCTCAATACATAAGACAAACACTAACAGTCATAAAAGGAGAAATTGAGAGTAACACAATAGTAGTAGGAGACTTTAACACCCCACTTACCAATGGACAGATCATCCAAACAGAAAATTAATAAGGAACAAGTCTTAAATGATACATTAGGTGAGATGGAGCTCATTGATATCTTTAGGACATTTCATCCAAATGCAGAAGAATATACCTTCTTCTCAATTGCACATGGAACATTCTCCAGGATAGACCACATCTTGGGTCACAAATCAAACCTCAGTAAATTTAAGAAAATTGAAATTGTATTAAGCATCTTCAGCCACAATGCTATGAGACTAGATATCAATTACAAGAAAAAAAATGTAAGAAACACAAACATACGGAGATTAAACAATACCCTTCTAAATAACCAACAGGTTACTGAAGAAATCAAAAGGGAAACAAAATTTTCTAGAAATAAATGACAATGAAAACACAACAACTCAAAATGTATGGGGTGCATCAAAAGCAATTCTAAGAGGAAAGTTTATATCAATACCATCTTACCTCAAGAAACAAGAAAAACATGGAATAGACAACCTAACTTTACACCCAAAACAACTGGAAAAAGAAGAACAAAAAAACCCTAAAGTTAGTAGAAGGAAAGAAATCATAAAGATCTGAGCAAAAATAAATGAAAAAGAAATGAAAGAAACAATAGTAAAGATTAATAAAACTAAAAGCTGATTTTTTGAGAAGATAAACAAAATTGACAAACTTTTAGCCAGACTCATCATGAAAAAAAGAAGAATCAAATCAACAAAATTAGAAATGAAAAAGTAGAGGTTACAACAGACAATGCAGAAATTCAAAGCATTATAAGAGACTATTATGAACAACTATATGGCCAAAAAAAAAAAAAAAAAAATGGATAACCTGGAAGAAATGGACAGATTCTTAGGAAAGTTCAATCTTCCAAGACTGAACCAGGAAGAAATAGAAATTATTAACAACCCAATTATCAGCACTGAAATTGAAGCTGTGATCAAAAATCTCCCAAAAAAACAAAAGCCCAGGACCAGATGACTTCATAGGAGAATTCTATTAAGCATTTAGAGAAGAGTTAATACCTATTATTCTAAAACTCTTTCAAAAAATTGCAAAGGAAGGAACATTTCCAAACTCATTTTACAAGGCCACCATCACCCTGATACCAAAACCAGACAAAGACAACACACAAAAAAGAAAACTACAGGCCAATATCACCAATGAACATAGATGCAAAAATCCTCAACAAAATTTTAGCAAACAGAATTCAGCAACACATCAACAAGCTCATACACCATGATCAAGTTGGGTTTATTCCAGGGATGCAAGGATTCTTCAATATATACAAATCAATCATTGTGATATACCATATTAACAAATTGAAAGATAATAATCTCAATAGATGCAGAAAAAGCTTTTGACAAAATCCAGCATCCATTTATGATTAAAACTCTTCAAAAATGGGCATAGAGGGAACTTACCTCAACATAATAAAGGCCATATATGATCAACCTACAGCAAACATTATTCTCAATGTTGAAAAGCTGAAAATATTCCCCCTGAGGTCAGGAACAAGACAAGGGTGTCCACTTTCACCACTATTCTTCATCATAGTTGTGGAAATCCTAGCTACAGCAATCAGAGAAGAAAAAGAAATAAAAGAAATCCAGATCAGAAAATAAGAAGTAAAACTCTCACTGTTTGCAGATGACATGATACTGTTCATAGAAAACCCTAAAGATAGTATCAGAAAATTACTAGAGCTAATCAGTGAATTTAGCAAAGTTGCAGGATAAAAAATCAATTCAAAATATTTCACAATTCATGTGGAAACACAAAAGACCCCAAATACCCCATGCATTACTGTATTACTTACATTAATGTATTTTAATGTAATGTATTTTAATGTAAAGTAATTACATTACATTAATGTATTACTTCTTCTGATAAAGAAGAATGGAGCCAGAGGAATCAACCTTCCTGACTTCAGATTATACTACAAAGCTACAGTCATCAAAACAGAAATATAGACAACAGAACAAGATAGAAAGCCCAGAAATAAACCCATGCACCTATGGGTACCTTATTTTTGACAAAGAAGGCAAGAATATTCAATAGGGCAAAGACAGCCTCTTCAATAAGGGTGCTGGGAAAACTGGACAGCTACAAGTAAAACAATGAAATTGGAACACTTCCTAACACCATACACAGGATAAACTCAAAATGGATTAAAGACCTAAATGTAAGACCAGAAACTATAAAATTATTAGAGGAAAACATAGGCAGAACATTCGATGACATAAATCAAAGCAAGATCCTATATGACCCACCTCATAGGGTAACAGAAATAAAAACAAAAGTAAACAAGTGGGACCTGATTAAACTTAAAAGTTTTTGCACATCAAAGGAAACTATAAGCAAGGTGAAAAGATAACCCTCAGAATGGGAGAAAATAATAGCAAATGAAACAACTGAAAAAAGATTAATTTCCAAAATATACAAGCAGCTCATACAATTCAATGCCAGGAAAACAAACCACCCAATCAAAAAGAGGGAAAAAGACCTAAACAGACATTTCTCCAAAGAAGACATACAGATGGCTAGCAAACACATGAAAAGATGCTCAACATTGCTCATTATTAGAGAAATGCAAATCAAAACTACAATGAGATATCATCTCTCACCAGTCAGAATGGCCCTCATCAAAAAGTCTACAAACAATAAATGCTGGAGAGGGTGTGGAGAAAAGGGAATGCTCTTGCACTATTGGTGGGGATATAAATTGCTAGAGACACAATGGAAGAAGATTGGTATGGAGATTCCTTAAAAAACTAGACATAAAACCACCATATTACCCAGAAATCCTCCTCCTAGGCATATACCCTGAGGAACCCAAAATTTAATAAGACACATATATCCCATTGTTCATTGCAGCACTATTTACAATAGCTAGACCATGGAAGTAACCTAGATGTCCATTGACAGATGAATGGGTAAAGAAGTTGTGGTACATATACACAATGTATACATATACAAATGTATTACTCAGCCATAAAAAGGGATGCCTTTGAGTCAGTTCTAATGAGGTGGATTAACTTAGAACCTATTATACAGAGTGAAGTAGGTCAGAAAAATAAATATAAATATATTCTAATACATTTACATAGAATCTAGGAATATGGTACTGAAGAATTTATTTACAGGGCAGCAATGGAGAAACAGACATAGAGAATAGACTTATGGACATGGGGAGGGGGAGGAGAGGGTGAGATGTATGGGAAGAGTAACATGGAAACTTACATTACCATATGTAAAATAGATAGCCAACGGGAATTTGCTGTATGTCTCAGGAAACTTGAATGGGTCTCTGTATCAACCTAGAGAATGGGATGGGGAGGGAGATGGGAGGGAGGTTCAAAAGGGAGGGGATATATGTATCCCTATGGCTGATTCATACTGAGGTTTGACAGAAAACACCAAAATTCTGTAAAGCAATTATCCTTCAATAAATAATTAATTTAAAAAAATCTGTGAGAGTAAATGATCTGTAATGACCCTGAAGCCTGCTTCTATCTTGGGATTTGGAATCCACAATGCCAGGTTGAATTTTCAGATGCCTTGCTTCAGGTCAAAGGAGAGTCTTATAATCAGATAAGTTTAATTAATTAAATGTAATGAAGACTAGAGTCAGGTTAAAAAAATACAGAGGTAAAACTTGACTTTACTTCATCCTCATACATTTCATTCTAAGAGGGTCCTGACACATAGATTCCTCTATCTGCTCAAGACTGATCTCATTATCAACCCTCACCAATCCCTATTACCATTTTGTTTTCATTCACTCACTGACTGATGGCTTTGTTCATTAATTCATTTATAATTTTCAACTCCAATTTCATGGACCAATAATAACATTTTATGAATAGTAACACAAAAGGGCACTATTGTACACTATAAGAAAAATTAAAAACCATGCAACTAAAATTGTCACTTGATTTTCCAGAGAATATTATAAACTCCTAACAAACAGAGATATAAAGTCATATTGTTTTTGTTCGGTCGCTCAGTCGTGTCTGACTCTTTGTGACCCTATGGACTGCAGCATGCCAGGATTCCCTGTCCTTCACCAACTCCCAGAGCTTGCTTAAATTCATGTCCATCGAGTCGTGATGCCATCCAGCCGTCTCATCCTTTGTCGACTCCTTCTCCTCATGCCTTCAATCTTTCCCAGTATCAGGATCTTTTCTAATGAGTCAGCTCTTCGCATCAGGTAACCAAATTATTGGAGGTTTAGCTTCAGCATCAGTCCTTCCAATGAATATTCAGGTCTGATTTCCTTTAGGATTAACTGGTTTGATCTCCTTGCTGTCCAAGGGACTCTCAAGAATCTTCTCCAACACCACAGTTCAAGAGCATCAGTTCTTTGGTGCTCAGCTTTCTTTATGGTCCAACTCTCATATCCATACATGACTACTGGAAAAGCCATAGCTTTGACTATGTGGATCTTTGTTGGCAAAGTAATGTCACTGCTTTTTAATATGCTGCCTAGGTTTGTCATAGCTTTTCTTCTAAGAAGCATGCATATTTTAATTTCATGGCTGCGGTCACCATCTGCAGTGATTTTGGAGCCCAAGAAAATAGTCTCTCACTGTTTTCATTGTTTCCCCATCTATTTGCCATGAAGTGATGGGACCGGATGCCATGATCTTAGTTTTTGGCATGTTGAGTTTTAAGCCAGCTTTTTCACTCTCCACTTTTACCTTTATCAAGAGGCTCTTTAGTTCCTCTTCACTTTCTGCCTAAGTGCTGTGTCATCTGCATATCTGAGGTTATTGATATTTCTTCCAGCAATCTTGATTCCAGCTTGTGCTTCATCCAGCCTGGCATTTCTCATGATGTACTCTGCATATAAGTTAAATAAGCCAGGTGACAATATACAGCCTTGACAATAAATGCAAGAGTGACAGAGGACAATATAAAGTCATATTAAGGGACTGTTAAAATTATGGATTCCATGCTTTATCTTTAAACATTCATTTCTTTGCCCTTTTGCTTCTCACTTAGTTATGGTTTAGGTGAAATTTGGTTTTAGATTGGTAGTGGCAAGATTTTAACCACTATTTAAGCCACAATTTCCTTGCCTTCTTTCATTGTTTCCTTAATAGTTCACCCACAGTGTTTTTTCTACTTGCTGCCTGCTAGAAAATATCCTGACAAATGATCTGACCTTTGGATATTAAGTCTTAGGCTTAGTCACATTGAGCGAGATGCTAGGGAAGCTGCAATAGCTCAAGTTAGCATTTGAGGTACCTTAAAAGGCAAAAGGGAGCAATTATCCCTTTTGGTACTTCTAAAAATGTTATCTAGTATGATTCATATATTATAACCTTCAACATGGTAACTGGTCCTTGGAACAGGGCTTTTCTCATCCTTCTATCTGCCCAATAGTCTCTATACATGAGGTTTAATTCCCTAAACCAGTCAAACAGATCTAATGATGCCAGACCTTCAGTCAAGCTTTATAAAGAGAGCAGTGAAAAGATTATAATATAGTTCTCCATGGCACCAAAGCATCCCAGGGAAAGGTCTGTAGATGGGAGAAGGCTCTTACTTAAAATTTTTCTCTTCTTTACATTGTTTTACTAAAAATAAAACATTCTAGGCCAACATATATTTGGAAACTATCAATCTATTGCAGGCTGTGTTCATGTGAAGCAAGTTTTAAGGTTTTTATTTTTTAATAAATCCAGATAATTTCTAACATGAAGTTATTTGTTGGAGTAATTTAGTTCCTTGATCTAAGGACTGAATGAATTAGGTTGTTGAAAAACTGAAGACAGGCTTATTTTACAGTTAATAAAATAATTTAAACAAGAGAGAATTGTTTTCCTATTATGGATTTTACCTTTTTTATTCTATGACTTGATTCTCAATTACTAGGCCAAGGTTCTTATCATATAAAATGGAAGACAAAAATTTCATTGATTTGTTAAATTTAGCCATTTTTTAAAAAAAACTACTAACAGGTTCCATCAATTGGGATAAAGGCAGAGAGTTCAGTAAAATACATAAGTAAAATTGATAATAGGAACATAAATAGAACTCTAATCAATGTACTTTCTATTCAATAATCAATCTTCCCTCTTTTAAATATCAGATATTATATTAGTTATGTTATATTAGCTACATAGGGGCTTTCCTGATAGCTCAGCTGGTAAAGAATCTGCCAGCTATATGGGAGATCTAATATATATTAGTTATCAGATATATATATATATATATTAGATACTATAGCCTAAAGGAACAAATATTACTCTACTCAATAAACTTAGCAGCTTAGAATTAGAAGTTTAAAATGATGGACAATTATTATCTCAATTTCTGGGTAAAGTATGTAGAAGCAACTCAGCTGGGTGGTTCTAACTTGGCGTCTCTCATAAGGGTGCATCAGAGTTGTCAGCTGGGGTATCATTTGAAGGTTTTAGAGGGGCTGGAAGATGTGCTTCTGAGATGTCACACTCAAATGACCCATGCTAGAAATACTTAGTCCCTTGCCCCATGAGGGCTTCCTCTGTGGCTCAGCTGGTAAAGAATCCGCCTGCAAAGCAGGAGACCTGGGTTTGATCCCTAGGTTGGGAAGATCTCCTGGAGAAGGGAAAGGCTACCCACTCCAGTATTCTGGCCTGGAGAATTCCATGGACTGTATAGTGCATGGGGTCGCAAAGAGTCAGACACAACTGAGTGACTTTCACTTTCACCTGCCACATGAACCTCTCTTGAAGCTGCTTGCGTGTTTTCTCGGCATGAAACCAGCTTTCCCCAGAGCGAATGATCTGACAGTGTGAGAAATTAGCCAGAGTTCCTTTTATGAGTTAATCTTGGAAGCCATATGCTATTACTTCCACCACCACTGATTAGCAGTGGATCACTAGACACAAAGAATAAACTAGTGATTGCCAGTGGGGTGAGTGAAGAGGGGAGGGATGAGATAGAGGAATAAGACTAAGAGATACAAACTACTATGCATAAAGTAAATAAGGAACAAGGATAATATACAGCACAGGAAAATGAAACTATTATTTTGTAATAACTTTAAACAGAGCATAATCTATAAAAGTATTGACTCACTATGTTGTATACCTGAAACTGATATAATCTTTTTTTTTTTTAACGTTTCACAGTTAATTTTATTTATTTATTTTTTATTTTTATTTATTTATTTATTTTTTTATTAGTTGGAGGCTAATTACTTCACAACATTTCAGTGGGTTTTGTCATACATTGATATGAATCAGCCATGGATTTACACGTATTCCCCATCCCGATCCCCGCTCCCACCTCCATCTCCACCCTAGATATAATCTTATAGATCAACTGTAATTCAATAAAAAAGGTTTTTTTTCTAATTTTAAAAAGGGAAGAGAAATTTGACTCCATATTTCAGAGAGGAATCAAAGAGTTTGTGACATATTTTAAAACCATTACAAGTATATTTGATTTTTGGTCTATATATATATACACACACACACATATATATACACACATATTTTTTCAGCATTATTAAATAATTGTCACTGCAGCTGTGTTCTGGTCCTATAAGGTCACATTTACATGATTTAACCATTTTTGAACAGTTCTACTCCCTCCAGGGAATGGTTTTGTTTAGGCTGTGGGGAGCAGAATATGTCAAAGACATATCACTTTTCTTTTCTCCTTTTTCCCCTACCCTTTACATCCCCCCATTCTCTTTCTCCCTTCTAACCTCCTCCCCTCCATATCCCTGCAGACTCTACAACTAAATGTGCACTGAAGGATTGTATAATATCTTACACAGATCTACACAGACATGTGTTTACTATAATAAAAGTTGATTTCTGTCACCTGTAACTCAACTACCCACAAAACTCTGATAGAAAATAGCTAGGCATCTGGCCTCTTCACACACAATATACTGCCTTTTGCAATTATACTCTTCTTAGCCATGGTGGTGCAGTTTTTTATTCTAAATGTGTAAATTTTTTATTTTGTTTGATAGTGATTGACCCCGAATTGCTTCACTATTTCTTACAGAATAATTTTTTTCCATTTATGCCATTATACTCTCATCTGTTTATATTAAATTATAAGAAAAAAGGCCTCAAACATTATATTTTATCTTTTCTCAATAATCTCTGTTGGTTTATAAGGTTTTTCTATGGGCTGAATTATGTCCCCCCCGCCCCCACAAATTCATATATTAAAGTCCTTCATCTCCAACGTGTCCGGAGAATTTGGAGATAGGGCCTGTGAGGAAGTGAGAAAGGTTAAATGAGGTCATAAGGGTGGGGTCCTAATCCAGTAGGTTTGTGCCTTTATACAAAGAGAAAGCTATACCAAAGCTCTCTCTCTGCCAATGAGACAGTGGCCATCTGCAACCCAAAGAGAGTCCTCTCACTAGACACTGACCCTGCTGACACTTCCATCTTGGACTTCACTCTACAACAGTGAGAAAGAAATTTCAGCCAACCAGCCTGTGATATAGAATGTTGACATAGCAGCCCAAGCAGACTAATACAAGGGCCATTTATCTCTGGCTCCTTTCTTTTCTGAAGACTGGCCTTTTCCCAGGAGGGGTAATAAAATATTTCTTTCATTCCAGAAAATGATATTTCCTTCATGTGACAGTGGTAGATATGCTATTTTAAAAGTTGCTATTTATTTAGAAGTCCCAGGTGACACGGTGGTTGGTTAGTTAGTGTTAGTCACTCAGTCGTGTCTGACTCTTTGTGACCCCATGGACTGCAGCCCACCAGGCTCCTCTGTCCATGAGGTTTTTCCAGGCAAGGATACTGGAGTGGGTTGCCATTTCCTTCTCCATGGGTCATCTAATCCAACCCCAAACACCTCCCTCCCCAGTGTGCAGTAGAGTCCAGAGAAATGGCCTGAGTGCTGGTTTAAAGTCTGACCAATGTGGCCCAACACACCCTTGCCTAGCAAGTGTTATTACAAAGAAGGAAAAGACTACACTCCTCTCTCCCAGCTCATAGCAGCAACTGTAAATTTCTGTTAATAAAACCGTATAACACCAGATACTGATCCTCTCCACACCGAAAAGTATACACACAGTTAAAATTTTCCAGGGTACTATCACAGGAAAAACCCAGTAACTATCCACACGCAGCTAGCATTTTATGAAGAATGCCTGAATGACACACAGATTCACACCACGTCCCCTCTTGTTCCATGATATAGTGGTAATTCAAGAATTACCTGCCTGCCAATTCAAGAAACACAGGAGATGTAGGTTTGATCCCTGGATTCAAAAGTTCCCCTGGAGTAGGAAATGGCAACACATTGCAGTATTCTTGCCTGAAAAATCCCATGGACAGAGGAGCCTGGCAGGCTACAATCCATAGGATCTCAAACAGTATGACATGACTGAGCAACTGAGCATAAAAGAAAGGAAAATATTTTTTAAAAGCAGAAAGCTTTTCCTTTACTCCTTTCAAATTTTGTGATTAATTCATGAAATTCCACCATCGACATAAGATTGGACAAGAGTTTTCTGAATTTCCATGTGGGAGAATTGGGGTTTATTTTTTTAATATTGTATTAATTTTGTGTTATAACTTCATAGGATATTGAAAACCTAATTTAAAATCTTGTTATATTTTTCAATTCTTACGTGATGACTTTAGGCTCTTACTTAGATTTATATAAAATTGGCCTCTGGGAATGGTACTAAAAACCTTTTAAAATGTGGATCCCAGGAAAGACTTCTAGCTAGGAAGTTCTTCATATTCTATGAGTTCAGTTGCCTGTAGAGGTTTTAGTTTACTTCAAGCTCACTATGAGTCAACCAGACTGAAAAATAAATGCTTAAGAGAACAAGAAGACAAACCACAGACTGGGATAAAATGTATACAAAAGACATATCTAATACATTTTCTGTTATCCAAGCTATGCAAAGAACTTTTAAAACTCAACAGTAGGAAAACAAACAACCCAATTGAAAAATGGACCAAAGACCTTAACAGACATTCCACCTAGGAAGATATCACGACGGAAAATAAGGATATGAAAAGACACTCCACAGCATATATCATCAGAGAAATGCAAATGAAAATAACAATGAGATAACACTGCATACCTATTAGAATGGCCGAAATCATCAGCACTATGATTAATATGTCATGCTGTTAAGTATTTTTATCCTAGATTATTGCAGAAGTAGGGAGAACAATGGATTGGGAAACAGGAGACCTAGATTTTTAGCCCCTTGATTTTAATGTTTACCTGGCTGACCTTAGGCTAGCCTTGGGATATCATCTGTCAAGAGAGAAGATTGGAGTAAACGATGTTAATCACTTCTTTTAACCCTAGTGCCCTATGATGCTGCCATATTATAGATAACTTCTGGCAGACTGATTAATGTCTACCAAGAGAAAACTGGCCATTACCAGTTTAAAGTTAAGGTTGAGTATAAATCTAAAAACTGATGTTTTCTATCCTCACCTTTTCTTCTCTGCAATCCCAATTGTTTCATTTCTTAATTGTTCCTGATCAGACACACTAATGGCATGTCTATATGTGTCTTTTAAAGTGAATTAATGTGTTAATATTACCTAGATTTGAGCAGCAAGGGATCAGTGCTCACATTGCTAATCATCATGTCACTTACCTAAAACAAGTTATGGTTGAAATAATTAATGAACCGTGTGTTACAAACATATTTTAAGGTCATGCAGTGTTATTTCACTGTGTGGTTGCTCTTTGGATTGATCAAATTTGGGAGTGGAGCTGGACATCACTGTGAGCCAAATTTTATTCACATACAAACTTGCTTCAGAAGCCTGACTTTATGATAACCTCAACCCAGGTTTTCATTGTGCATACCAAGTGTTACACAGCATATGGTCAGTGTTTCTCTAATTAGAACTTAGACCTTCATATTTTGACACTAAAATACCAAGAAATGTGTTCAAAGCAATATTATTTTTATTTTCAGGAGACCAATATGACATTCTAAGGGACAGTGAGACACCTTCCTAGAATCTAATTTAATAACGACATGGTTGAGCAGATGGAACTGAAAATGACAAGTTGTGTTCTAGTTTATCTTCTAAGCTGTGCTATTTTCTCATGCACCAATCATCCTACTGGGCTTTGGAAAACAGCAGCAAATCAGAACTGTCAAGAAGGTGACAGTAAATTAAGCCTTCTTGCAAAACATTACAAGTAAAGTGACTCACTTAAAATCATGAGATCTCTAAAGGAACTACTAATTTAGTTAATCAAGGTGATATGGCTTTAGAAAGTAAATTATGCTTAAATGAGGCTTTGATGTGACTCTGTCCTTTAAATGGCTCCTATAACATGTCCACACTAATGACAAAATTAAAATACTTTCATTGGATGCTGTGTAAAGTAAGAATTTAATTGCAGAAAGGCTAAGACTAAAATTCCCAAGTTAAGCTGTTATGTATAGGATAATGTAGAAAGGAAAGAACCCCAAAACCTCTCAGTGCAATTCTAAAGTCAGGAGTCAAGCACATGTCCCCTCTCCTACCTACTGCATGAGAATAAGACATGTTCCTTTCCTCTCTAGTTTCCATTACCAACCATAGGTAGTCTCTATTATAGTAAATGTTAAATATGTAAGGGCTACCTACTGAGGTTTAAGAGAAAAAATAAAAACAGAGTGGAGAGGAGAAATAGTATACCCTGCTGTTTCATGCTGCTGGGAGGTATCCTATATAATCCCTAGGATGTGAAGATGGTCCCAGCTACCTTTCTCTTTATTGCTACCACTTTTACTCTTGGTCATCATTTCTGCACAATAGTTCATTCCAAAACAAGTGCCCTTTGCATAGTTTGTTTAAAATGTATCATGAGAGGACTACTTCTTCCAGACATGGTGAAGTAAGAAGGACAGGATCTACCTCCCTGCTTTAAACAACTGACAAAACAACCAACATGCATGAAAAAACTGTTTTTAGATATCAGAAAACAGCCACCATAGTAGAGTGATTTCAGAAAGAAGCCAAAATAAATGAAGTGAGCTTGTGATTGCCCCAGCTCACTGTCTACAGAGAGTATCCAGCCTGTGGTGATGGGAAGGAAATTTAAACAGAAGCAGAGGCAAAGAGTTCTCAAGAGATCTGCAGAGATCCCTCTCTCACAACAGCAAAGTACTGATGAAAAAAACATGCATATAAGGAAATCACACAATGTTGGCCAAAGAGCCAGTATAAAGAAACCTGTCAGGCAATGTCTAAGGATCACACCACACTGGGCCAGGAATAGTTCACAAGCAAAGATGGAAAGAGCTCTTAACATCGGTGTAGTTAAATAAAGTTCTTAGAAGAGTATTGCCTCAATTTATGAGACCAAATTAGCCCTAGACTAAAGACTGAACTCTACCTGTCTTAGAAAGCTTAAATACAAGCCTCAAAAGGTTGAGATTATTTCAAAGTAACTTAACTGTGGCCCAAAACAAATCCCTAAAAAAATATTTAAAGAACTATGACCAAATCCAATGCCCAACACCATAAAATTTACACTTCTGACATATAATGAAAAATTGCCTCCCAAATCAAGAAGCACTATAATGAGGGGAGAAAATCAATCAAGAGAAAGAGATATCAAAATGTAACAGAAGATAGACTTAACACACAAGGGCATTAAAACTTATTTAAATATACTCTTGAACATACAAATATATGTTAAGGTAGCAGAAAGTGTGAGCATATTAAAGAAAGACATGGAAGACCTAAAGAGGATGAAAATCGAATTTCTGGAGATTAAAAATACACGACCTAGGATGAAAAACACACTGGATGCAATTGAGAGCAGAACTATGGGGAAAATCCAGTAGATTTTAAACTATATCAATATAAGATCTCCATATTGAAACATAAAAAGAAAAAAAAAGACTAAAAATGTCAGCAGAGTTTAAAGACATGGGGCAATATCAAGTGAGCTAAAATATTTGTGATTAGAGTCCCAGAAAGAGAGGAGGCATAAACATATTTAAATAAATGAATAAAGTTTTCCAAATCTGATGAAAAGTACAGATTCTGTTCTCCACCACCAGCATACTGAATCCAAATTTATTGGGTAGACCTATGTGTCTAATATGGGCTTTCCAGGTAGCTCAGTTCAGTTCAGTTGCTCAGTCATGTCTGACTCTTTGTGACCCCATGAACCACAGCACTCCAGGCCTCCCTGTCCATCACCAACTCCTGGAGTTCACCCAAACCCATGTCCATCGAGTCTATTAGCCTTTGCTCTGCTTCATTCCGTACTCCAAGGCCAAATTTGTCTGTTACTCCAGGTGTTTCTTGACTTACTACTTCTGCATTCTAGTCCCCTATAATGAAAAGGACATCTTTTTTTGGGTGTTAGTTCTGGAAAGTATTGTAGGTCTTCACAGAACCATTCAACTTCAGCTTCTTCAGCGTTACTGGTTGGGGTATAGGCTTGGATTACCGTGATATTCAATGGTTTGCCTTGGAAACGAACAGAGATCATTCTGTCATTTTTGAGATTGCATCCAAGTACTGCATTTCAGACTCTTTTGTTGACCATGATGGCTACTCCATTTCTTCTAAGGGATTCCTGCCCACAGTAGTAGATATAATAGTCACCTGAGTTAAATTCACCCATTCCAGTCCATCTTAGTTCGCTGATTCTTAGAATGTCAATGTTAACACTTGTCATCTCCTGTTTGACCACTTCCAATTTGCCTTGATTCGTGGACCTAACATTCCAGGTTCCTATGCAATATTGCTCTTTACAGCATTGAACCTTGCTTCACCAGTCCCATCCACAACTGGGTGTTTTTTTGCTTTGGCTCCATGTCTTCATTTTTTCTGGAGTTATTTCTCCACTGATCTCCAGTAGCATATTGGGCACCTACCAACCTGGGGAGTTCATCTTTCAGTGTCCTATCTTTTTGCCTTTTCATACTGTTCATGGGGTTCTCAAGGCAAGAATACTGAAGTGGTTTGTCATTCCCTTCTCCAGTGGACCACATTCTGTCAGACCTCTCCACCATGACCAGTCCGTCTCGGGTGGCCCCACACGGCATGGCTTAGTTTCACTGAGTTAGACAAGGCTGTGGTCTTTGTGATCAGACTGGCTAGTTGTCTGTGATTGTGGTTTCAGTCTGTCTGCCCTCTGATGCCCTCTCTCAGTGCCTACCATCTTACTTGGGTTTCTCTTACCTTGGACATGGATTATCTCTTCATGGCTGAAGGTAGCTCAGTGCCTTCCAATGCAGGAGACACAGGTTTGATCCCTAGGCCAGAAAGATATCCTGGGAGGAGGAAATGGAAACTCACTCCAGCATTCTTGCCTGGGAAATCCCATGGACAGAGGATCCTGGTGGGCTACAGTCCATGGGATTGCAATGAGTCAGGAATGACTTAGCAACTAAACAAGAACAACATATCTCTGATTTTAAAAAATGAACCACTGGAAACAGGTGAATACAATCAGAAAATGAAAAGTGTCTTTGAAGGAAACCTGTAACTCTGAATTGAAGTAGAAGAATGATCTAAATCCTGAAGGTTTACCATTTTGGAGTAGATTATTCTGTTTTTGTGCCCAACACAAGCACACACAAAGACATCATATTGTAAACTACTTATAATAAGGAACATTTAATAAAATCTTTGAAGAAAAAAATGAACTTCTCCTAAATATCTCATACAAGCTCTCAATGGACATTTATCTTCTTTGTCTCATGAACTCAAGCTAGAGTAGAGTGGATGGGCTATATTAACATGGATGAATAATTAACAATATTATAGTTAATAATTAAATTATAGGTTTCAGATAGGCAGGTTATAGATTTTCTCAGTTTAGCATGAGCAAACTGAAAAGTGTAAATACATCAGTACCTCTTTGTCTTAGAGAGAAAGGGAGAATAGAGAATGCAGATAGAGTGCCTCGTTGAAGATAAAACATAATCTAGTAACAAAAGAATAGTCCTAATTAATGTCTTTCATTATAAGAGAAGTTAATAAAAGGACAAATTTAATAAATCAATGGATTGAGGTCCAAGGAAAAAAAACACAAAAATAAAATCTAAAGAAAATTTATAGAATTCAGGAAAAAACCTTTGATCCAAAATCCAACTTTACAGAACTGACATAATGAATTACAAATAGTAAACAGCAAAACAAATTGCATGAAAATGGAATTGAATTATTTCAAGGAAGAAAGTCTTAATATAATTACCATGAACATATAAGAAATGAACAAAGGTATCAAAGCAATAGGACAGACATAATGTACAAACAAAGAACACACAAACAGGAAAATTTTTTCAGCTAAATTATTGGACATAATAATAATATTATTTAAAATAAAGTAAACAGAATTCCATGAATTGATGGTAAACTGAATATTAAGATTGAAAGACATACCTTAGTAAAATGTTATAATCAATAGCAAGACATGCCTTAGTTCAGTTATTGAGCATTAAAGAAAAACACATCATTCTTTAAACATCATAGTAGAAAGTGCAAGTCACTTTCTATAATGAAAAAAAAAAAAACACCTCAGGTTATTTGAACATTTTCCTTAGCAATTTACTTACACAGTTCTAAGAAAAGAGAGAAATAAAAATATTTTAGGTGACCAAGTTGTTTTCATTTGTTAAGTAAATGGGCTCAAATTATCAAATAAAAAAGCAAGTTTTTTTCCAGAGGTCACTTTGTCAGCATCTTACATTGGTGAAAACAACACAAAACTGTAAACAGAGGTGGATGAACTGAATGTCAAAATTTTAAAGATTATGCCTAATATATACCTACCTTGATAAATATACTCTCAACTATCTGGTTTAAATTAGTAATTGTGTTTTAACTCCTTAGAGTTACAAGCTGGAACATGGATGAACAGCCCTGATGGCCTCATAAATATTTGGTGCCATGAGGGGCCTCATTTGTATATATACATACCTTAGAACACATGTCCAAGCTTTCTGCATACTTTCACAGAGAAGTCATCTCTGGGCTACCCCTTGATCTGGGTGTAGTGGTGCGGTCCACATTCAGGTAACAAACTCCGGGGAAAATGCCTGTGTAGGCTCTGGAAACAGGCTCAAGGCTGTTCAGACAGAGTGTTGGACTCCCAGGCACCACGTGCCTTACTCTGGACCCAAGTGTGATCTAGAGTAAGCATAAGCCCAGAGTCCCTGGGGACTTTGTACCCTTTGTTCCAGGGGGAAAGGCATGAGTTGGGATAAGCTAGTTTAAGCTCCTTTAAGGAACAGAGCTTGGATCAGGAGCACCTTTTCCCAGGTCCAGGTGCAGCACCGGTGGCCAAAGCACTCAGAAGTTATTCTTGAAACTACTGAAGATGAAATCCTAGCAACCAAAAGAGAAATGGAGAAAACACTAAAGGATTAAACCGCCACTCAATTCCAGGGAATGGTAGAGGATGACTACAGCATTTAGCAATAAAGAGACTCAGCCAGTAACTTAATTCACTTCAACAATTTTTTTTCCTCTAGTATGAAAGGCAACATACTGATATTTGCAAGCACATACAAATTCATAGAATACAGGAATTATGTCCTTCTTTTTTAAAAAATTAATGATTAAATCTATTCAATCAATAAATTACTATAGAAAAGTGTGCTGAAAGGCCTGGGGGTTATGTTTGCATCTACTTAAAACAGACACTTAGACTAAGTAAATGAAGGAACTATGGTTACAGAGTAGAATATAAGTGCTATTAACCCTGTAATATAAAAAATTAAACCAAAATGAGGAAGAGGGTGGAAGAGAAGACTGAAGTGTGCTAGTTTCCTCATTTTTAAAAGCAGAGTAAATTATTTTATCTAAAATTGAAACATGTCATTTAAAAGAAATCATAACTCTAGATGTTTAGTATTGCCCCATGTCTGTTTTTATTCATGAAAAAGTAAGAAAATTGTGCATTGAAACAAAGAAACATGTTTTAAGTTTCAGCAGTTTCTTTAGCTTCTTTTAGATTTCTTCTCTGTTAAATGTAAAAGTTAAATCTAACACTCTTTTAAAAAGTAGCATGTATAGGATGATCAACTTTTTATACAACTGCTTTTGTCTTTTAGTCCATCTATCTACTGATCTTTTCACTTATCCATATTTCTATCTACTAACTTCTACAATATATTGCTTCAGTGCCTTGGGGCTTTTCTTTTGCTTGTATTTACTGAACAAAACATTTTTCATAATCCTATTTAAAGTATGCATTTTCTCTCTTACCTGTCTATTATTACCTTCCCAAATATTGTCCTTGGAAAATACAAACAGAAAGGTTTTTGTGTGAATAGGACCTAGATAGAAAACAAATCGTATTTACTGCCTTGCCTCTAGCATTCTCATAGGACTTTTAGTAGCACAGAATATGATAAAAAGAGAAAACATCCTTCTGTGGCATTGCCTTTTTGTAGTATAAATGCTTAACCTCTAACAGAACATTATTTCAGATTATTCTTTTTCCTAAGGAATACCAGAGCAGATTTAAAATTTCAAGCTAAATGTAGAAGAATAATTTTTAAAAATTTCTTTTGAATTATTTTTCTGATTATAAAAGTATAAAATGGACATTGCTAAAAAAATTTTTTTAACCTTGAAGTATAGAAAGAAGAAATTAAAGTCCTTGTCATTCCGTCAGGGTGTTCTTTTCATTCCATCCAAACAGGATAATACCCTTAAGCTCTTCTTTCCTTCTAAGCAGCTCAGGGTCTCCAGGGGCATCCCCAACCTCCCCTCCCATCCTTTGCAAAATCACAGGACCCTTTTAAAAACCCCCATGCCTGAGACTCTACTGGCATCAACCTGGTGCCTCATATTTTCCATCTCACTTTTTTCTCCCTCCTTGTTATCCTTCTGACAACTTCTTTATCCACTTCATCTATCTGTTTCTTCTTTGATTTGCAAACATTCATCAAGAGATGCCTAGAATGATAAGCATTTAATGTAAATTCTGTAATGTTATTTCACTTATTTTGTTAATTTTTTCTTATGTTTTTGTATATTTCTTGATTTAATTACAATACAATAAGCATGTGTAAGTTTCACCAAAACAATGAAGTTATCTGAGGTGGCTAGGTTTGCAAACTATTGATGTGGAATATTTTGGTTGAGAACATTCTTGGTGGAAGCATTTTGCAGAGACAGAGGACAAATGAAGGAAAGGAATAACAATTAAGGAGGAGAATAGGGTTATTGATCTAATTGTCAAGGGCCTATATCAAAATGAAGGCCAGACTTAGATCCTATTGATATCTACCAGCAGATCAATCAAATAACCCAACTTTGCTTAGAATTTCAATTGAGTCTTAAGGATTAAAGTCTAAGTGGAATATTATCTGCTGATATAAGTAGTCAGCAATCTTGCTTAGGAAGTAAAGTAAGGTTCAAATGCCAATTTACCATGCCCTCATATCTCTTATTCTCTTCATCTGGGTTTGGATGCTGAAATCTGTGATGGATAAAGAGATGGTAAAGCTGCAACATGTAGAACTCTGAAAAATGCAGTGGGAGAGCATCGCCTCCATGGGATGTCGGTATGGCTCTTTAGATTGTGGCATAATGTTGCTAAGATCTGTTCTGCAAATAGTCTTTTTTTCAATCTTTAAAGAACAAACTGAGAATAGAGACATCAGGGAAAATGCAGGAAAGTCAAAGGTTGTGAAACACATGTGGAGAGTCAGCAGGCTCCTGGCTGACAGGGAATTGAAGAAATCAAGAGACCAAAAAAAGACTTGGAATGGCAGAAGCAGAGAAAGTAGAGAATTAAGCCAGGGACCTTTGGGTTTAAATCTGCAAAAGTATGAGACTGCCAAAATAAGTTGCATTGAGAATTTCAAATGACATCTCTGTTCTTTAGATATGTGCATCTGGCATCTCCATTTATGAAAATGAAATTTAATTTCAGATGTGGGGATTTCATAAGACAGTTAGATTCAACCATCTGATGTAGTTTTCAGCAATTTCTGATGGATTGACCTAATATGGACTTTGCTGTTCCCCCTGATTTTCCCTACAGTCAGACAAATTTGGGTTTGAGTTGTGCCAAGTCGCATTCTAGCTGTGAACACTGGGCACACTTCCTCCACAAGATTCAATTTACTCATCCAGAAAGTGGGAATAATATTACTGTAGCAAAGATTAAAGGAGTTGATGTTCAAAATGGATCAAAGACCTAACTATAAAACTCTTAGAGAAAAATATAGGCAGACATAAATCACAGCAAGATCTTTTTAGACCCACCACCTAGAGTATGAAAATAAAAGCAAAAATAGACAAATAGGACCCAATTAAACATAAAGTCTTTTGCATAGCAAAAGAAACCATAAACAACAAAAAAGACAACACTCATAATGGGAGAATATATTTGCAAATGAAGCAACTGACAAGGGATTACTCTCCAAATATACAAATAGCTCATGTAGCTCAATATCAAAAACAAACAACCTAATAAAAAAATGGACAGAAGATCTAAACAGGCGTTTCTCCAAAGACATTCAGATGGCCAAGAGGTACGTTAAAAGGCACATGTTCAATGTTGCTAATTATTAGAGAAATGCAAATCAAAACTACAATGAGGTATCACCTCATACAGGTCAGAATGGCCATCATCAAAAAGTCTACAAACAATAACTGCTGGAGAGGGTGTGGAAAATGGGAGCCATCCTACACTGTTGTTGGGAACATGAATTGGTACAGCCACTATGGAGAACAGTATGAAGGTTCCTTGAAAAATTTAAAATAGAGCTACCATCAGTTCAGTTCAGTTCACTCGCCCAGTTGTGTCTGACTCTTTGCAAACTCATGGACTGCAGCACACCAGGCGTCCCATCACCAACTCTTGGAGCTTGCTCAAACTCATGTCCATCAAATCCGTGATTCCATCCTCTGTCGTCCACTTCTCTTGCCTTCAATCTTTCCCAGCATCAGGGTCTTTTCTAAGGAGTTAGCTCTTCACATCAGGTGGACAAAGTATTGGAGCTTCAGCTTCAACATCAGTCCTTCCAAGGAATATTCAGGACTGATTTCCTTTAGGATTGACTGGTTTGATCTCCTTGTAGCCTAAGGGACCCTCAAGAGTCTTCTCCAACACCACAGTTCATCTTCAGTGCTCAGCTTTCTTTATGGTCCAACTCTCACATCCATACATGACTACTGGAAAAACCATAGCTTTGGCTAGACAGACCTTTGTCAGCAAAGTAATGTGTCTGCTTTTTAATATACTGTCTAGGTTTGTCATAGTTTTCTTTCTTTTTTTTTTTTTTTTTTATTTTATTTATTTTTTTTTTTTCTTTTTTAATTTTTATTATTATTATTTTTTTTTCCCAGTGGGTTTTGTCATACATTGATATGAATCAGCCATGGATCTACATGCACTCCCAATCCCGATCCCCCCTCCCACCTCCCTCCCCACCCGGATACAGCAATCTAAACAAGATGAAAAGGCAAAGAAATACCCAACAGGTAAAGGAACATGAAAAATGCCCACCAAGTCAAACAAAAGAGGAGGAGATAGGGAATCTACCTGAAAAAGAATTTAGAATAATGATAATAAAAATGATCCAAAATCTTGAGAACAAAATGGAGTTACAGATAAATAGCCTGGAAACAAAGATTGAAAAGATTCAAGAACTGTTTAATAAAGACCTAGAAGAAATAAAAAAGAGTCAATTACAAATGAATAATGCAATGAATGAGATCAAAAACACTTTGGAGGGAACCAAGAGTAGAATAACGGAGGCAGAAGATAGGATAAGTGAGGTAGAAGATAAAATGGTGGAAATAAATGAAGCAGAGAGGAAAAAAGAAAAAAGGATCAAAAGAAATGAGGACAACCTCATAGTTTTCTTTCAATGAGAAAGTATCTTTTAAATTCATGGCTGCAGTCACCATCTGCAGTGGCTTTGGAGCCCCAAAATAAAGTCTCTTATTGTTTCCATTGTTTCCCCATCTATTTTTCATGAAGTGATGTGACTGGATGCCATGATTTTCATTTTTTGAATGTCGAGTTTTAAGCTGGTTTTTTCATTCTTCTCTTTCACTTTCAACAAGAGGCTCTTTAGTTCTTCGCTTTCTGCTCTGCATATCTGAGGTTATTGATATTTCTCCCAGCAATCTTGATTCCAGCTTATGCTTCATCCAGCCAACATTTTGCATGATGTACTCTGCATATAAGTTAAATAAGCAGGGTGACAATATACAGCCTTAACGTACTCCTTTCCCAATGTGGAACCAGTCTGTTACTCCATGTCTGGTTCTAACTGTTGCTTCTTGACCTGCATACAGATTTCTTAGGAGGCAGGTCAGGTGGTCTGGTATTCCCATCTCTTTAAGAATTTTCCATAGTTTGTTGTGATCCACACAGTCAAGAGCTACCATATGACTGAGCGATCCCACTCCTAGGCATATATTGGGAGAAAACCACGATTTGAAAGGATGTTCATCACATCCTTTGTGTTCATCACAGCATTATTTACAATGGCCAGGATATGGAAGCAACCTAAATGTCCGTTGGCAGAGAAATAGGTAAAGAAAATGTGGAACTACACAAAATGGAATATTACTCAGCCATAAAAAGGAACAAAGTTAATCCCTTTTCAGAGACATGGGTGGACCTAGAGATTGTCATACAGAGTGAAGTAAATCAGAAAAAGAAAAACAAATATTATATGATATTGCTTATATGTGGAGTGTAGAAAAAATGGTAGAGGTGAACTTATTTGCAAAGAAGAAATAGAGTCACAGATGTAGAGAACAAAATTATGCTTACCAAGAGCAGGAATAGGGATGTGGGATGAATTGGGAGATTGGGACTGACATATATACTCTACTATGTATATACATTAGATAACCAATGAGAATGTACTGTATAGAACAGGGAACTCTACTCAGTGCTCTGTGGAAATGGGAAGGCAATCTAAAAAAGAATGGATATATTTATACATATGACTGATTCACTTTGCTGTCTAGCAAGAAGCTAGCACAACATTGTAAAGCAACTATGTTTCAAGAAAAATTAATTTTAAAAAGCAGTTGATATATATCAAGTGTTTATCCAGGAAGGATTAAATGGCAGCTCTTATTACTTTTATTATCATTAAATACATTTTTACATCACACCTTCCTTCTTATATTGTTTCTCTGATTCTCCATTGCTCTTGAGATAAAGTCAAACTCCTTGACATGTTTTTAAATGTGGCTTCTAGCTTTTATTAATTTTGTCAGACTCTCTTTTTGCCAGTCCCATAAAAGACTATAAATACTTCTTACACCCTTGTGAAAGTGAAGTTCTTTCATTCCTTAGCAAATCACTCTTTGCTCTCATTTCCTTGACCTGTAATACTAATTTCCTGATCTCTTCTTTCTCCATCCTACTTGGAAATGCCATTTTGTCAAAGACAGTAAAGAATCTGCCTGCAATGCAGGAGACTCAGGTTCAATCCCTGGGTTGGGAATATCCCCTGGAGAAGGGAATGGCAACTCACTCCATTATTCTTGCCTGCAGAATCCCATGGACAGAGGAGCTTGGTGGGCTAAAGCTGATGGGGTTGCAAAGAGTTGGACACAACTGAAGGACTAATGCTTGTTTACATCTATTGAAATAATCATGTAACATTTTTCATCCTATTAATGTAATGTATCATACTTATTGATTTTCATATTTTGAACCATCCTGTGCCCAGGGATGTATACCCCTTGTTCATGGTATAGATCCTTCATAAGTACTGTTGAATTTGGTTTGCTGATATTTTGTTGAGAATTTCCCCATCTGTATTCATCAAAAATATTGGCCTGTAGTTTTCTTTTCCTGTAGAATCCTCACATAGTTTTAGCATCAAAAGAAATGCTAGCCTTGTGAGATGAGTTTGGGAGTATTCCTTCTTCCTCAGTTTGTGAATTTTCCAGTTGTCCTTCTGTTATCAAGTTCTAGTGTCAAAAAATTGTGGTTGGAAAAAGTGCATATATGATTTCAAACTTTTTAAGTTTGTTTAGACTTGTTTTGTGCCCTAAATCAGGAAGAGTCAGGAAGGACTGTACACCCAGTTCCCTAGCCAGATTGGACCCCTGGATTGGCTCTGTAACTGGCACCTAGAGCCCCTGGCTGAGATCTCTATTCAGCACTGATGGAGAAACTCAGTCCACCCAGATTGGAGCATGGATTTTTGTAGGCCCTACCCAGTCTGATCCAGTAAGTCAAGCCCTTGTAATCCTCATGAGATAAGACCCAAATGGGCCTCCCAGATTGAGACCTGCAATGCTGGGGGAACTGGATGTCCACCTTGAGCTCTCTTTTTCCCACTAGAGGAAATCATACACCCTGGAATTAGAGGTGGGACTGGGGGATGGGGGAACCTCTCTCTGCACTCTGCCAGTCTAGGAGAGGGATGCTGTGGTTAGAAGTAGCTGTTCTCCTTGTTCATCTAATACAGTCCTTCTCAGTCTCTGTGATTCAGAGCGGGTGCCTCAGCCTCCAACCATCATGTTCTAGAATTTTTACGGTGGTGTCTTGTCTATGGATAGTTGCTATTTGGTGTTCTTACGGGGGGAACTGAAGTCAGGAACACCTATGCCACCATTTTAATGATACTACCTCTCACTGTATGGCCATCAGTGATTGGACTTGATTTCCAGCCTCTCTTCCCTCCCCAGAGTTTAGCGAGTGGACCTGAAAGTTTTAACTCTTTAATCACATGGTTGGTTCCCTGGCATCCAGGCCCCATTCATAAGTACTCTGTCGCTAAGTTGTGTCTGACTTTTTGCAATCCCAAGGACTGTACTCACCCAGTTTTCTGTTCATGGGAATTTTCAGGCAAGAACACTGGAGTGGGTTGCCACTTCCTTCTCCAGGGGATCTCCCCAATCCAGGGATCAAACCTTCGACTCCTGAATTGGCCAGCAGGCTCTTTACCACTGAGCCACTTGGGAAGCCCCATCCATAAGTACTTTCCAAAATTCACATCATTAGTATAAGCTTAGGTGTGGTTGAAATGGGTTTCTTATGTATATCAAAAGATACTTTATTGTACTGATCACATAAAATTTTAGAAGCTTTGTACCAGAAATGGGATGAAGGCTGTGTATTTCTTTTTATAAATCATAATACCATAGAGACCAATTTAGGGTCCATTTAGCAGTGAGAAAGAAGCGAGTTTTGCATATAAGACTTCTGTAAACATAATTATAAAATAATTTATAGCCAATATATTTTAAATGAGACTTTGATCTAGTCCGTTTTTTTGTTAAATCATTTATTTTCTCCCAAAGAAAGCTTTCTCATGTTGCTTTTTTTTTACACTGCTAAATTGACAGAAATCTCAATGTCTCAGTTCAGTTCAGTCGCTCAGTCATGTCCAACTCTTTGTGACCCCATGGACTATAGCACCAAGGCCTCCCTGTTCATCACCATTTCCCAGAGCTTGCTCAAACTCATGTCCATCAAGTTAGTGATGCCATCCAACCATTTCATCCTCTGTCATCCCCGTCTCCTCCTGCCTTCAATCTTTCCAAGTATCAGGGTCTTTTCCAATGAGTCAGTTGTTCACATCAGGTAGCCAAAGTATTGGAGCTTCAGCTTCAACATCAGTCCTTTCAATGAATATTCAGAATTGATTTTCTTTAGGATGGACTGTTTGGATCTCATTGCTGGCCAAGGAACTGTCAAGAGTCTTCTCCAACACCACAGTTCAAAACCATCAATTCTTCGGCACTCAGGTTTCTTTATGGTCCAACTCTCACATCCATACATGACTACTGGAAAAACCATAGCTTTGACTATAAGGACCTTTGTCAGTAATGTTTCAATTAGCCAATTAAACATATAAAAAATAAAATATTTTAAATATTAGCTCCTAAAGACTATGGGTTATATATGGATCATTCATTGCATTTTCTACAATATATTGCTTCAGTGCCTTGGGGCTTTTCTTTTGCTTGTATTTACTGAACAAAACATTTTTCATAATCCTATTTAAAGTATGCATTTTCTCTCTTACCTCTCTATTATTACCTTCCCAAATATTGTCCTTGGAAAATACAAACAGAAAGGTTTTTGTGTGAATAGGACCTAGATAGAAAACAAATCGTATTTACTGCCTTGCCTCTAGCATTCCCATAGGACTTTTAGTAGCACAGAATATGATAAAAAGAGAAAACATCCTTCTGTGGCATTGCCCTTTTGTAGTATAAATGCTTAACCTCTAACAGAACATTATTTCAGATTATTCTTTTTCCTAAGGAATACCAGAGCAGATTTAAAATTTCAAGCTAAATGTAGAAGAATAATTTTTAAAAATTTCTTTTGAATTATTTTTCTGATTATAAAAGTATAAAATGGCATCTTTGTCTGGTTTTGGAATTAGGGTGATGGTGGCCTCATAGAATGAGTTTGGAAGCTTACCTTCTTCTGCAATTTTCTGGAAGAGTTTGAGTAAGATAGGTGTTAGCTCTTCTCTAAATTTTTGGTAGAATTCAGCTGTGAAGCCATCTGGTCCTGGGCTTTTGTTTGCTGGAAGATTTTTGATGACAGTTTCGATTTCCTTGCTTGTGATGGGTCTGTTAAGATCTTCTATTTCTTCCTGGTTCAGTTTTGGAAAGTTATACTTTTCTAAGAATTTGTCCATTTCATCCAAGTTGTCCATTTTATTGGCATAGAGCTGCTGGTAGTAGTCTCTTATGATCCTTTGTATTTCAGTGTTGTCTGTTGTGATCTCTCCATTTTCATTTCTAATTTTGTTAATTTGGTTTTTCTCTCTTTGTTTCTTAATGAGTCTTGCTAATGGTTTGTCAATTTTGTTTATTTTTTCAAAAAACCAGCTTTTAGCTTTGTTGATTTTTGCTATGGTCTCTTTAGTTTCTTTTGCATTTATTTCTGCCCTGATTTTTAAGATTTCTTTCCTTCTGCTAACTCTGGGGTTCTTCATTTCTTCCTTCTCTAATTGCTTTAGGTGTAGAGTTAGGTTATTTAATTGGTTTTTTTCCTGTTTCTTGATGTAAGCCTGTAATGCTATGAACCTTCCCCTTAGCACTGCTTTTACAGTGTCCCATAGGTTTTGGGTTGTTGTGTTTTCATTTTCATTCATTTCTATACATATTTTGATTTCTTTTTTGATTTCTTCTATGATTTGTTGGTTATTCAGAAGCGTGTTATTTAGCCTCCATATGTTTGAAGTTTTAACAATTTTTTCCCTGTAATTGAGATCTCACTACAGGCCAATATCACTGATGAACATAGATGCAAAAATCCTTAACAAAATTCTAGCAAACAGAATCCAACAACATATTAAAAAAATCATACACCATGACCAAGTGGGCTTTATCCCAGGAATGCAAGGATTCTTTAATATCCACAAATCAATCAATGTAATACACCACATTAACAAATTGAAAGATAAAAACCATATGATTATCTCAATAGATGCAGAGAAAGCCTTTGACAAAATTCAACACTCATTTATGATTAAAACTCTCCAAAAAGCAGGAATAGAAGGAACATACCTCAACATAATAAAAGCTATATATGACAAACCCACAGCAAGCATCACCCTCAATGGTGAAAAATTGAAGGCATTTCCCCTGAAATCAGGAACAAGACAAGGGTGCCCACTCTCACCACTACTATTCAACATAGTGTTGGAAGTGCTGGCCACAGCAATCAGAGCAGAAAAAGAAGTAAAAGGAATCCAGATAGGAAAAGAAGAAGTAAAACTCTCACTGTTTGCAGATGACATGATCCTCTACATAGAAAACCCTAAAGATTCTACCAGAAAATTACTAGAGCTAATCAATGAATATAGTAAAGTTGCAGGATATAAAATTAACACACAGAAATCCCTTGCATTCCTATACACTAACAATGAAAAAACAGACAGAGAAATTAAGGAAACAATACCATTCACCATTGCAACAAAAAGAATAAAATACTTAGGAGTATATCTACCTAAAGAAACAAAGGACCTATACATAGAAAACTATAAAACACTGATGAAAGAAATCAAAGAGGACACAAACAGATGGAGAAACATACCGTGTTCATGGATTGGAAGAATTAATATTGTCAAAATGGCTATTCTACCCAAAGCAGTCTATAGATTCAATGCAATCCCTATCAAGCTACCAACGGTATTTTTCACAGAACTAGACCAAAGAATTTCACAATTTGTATGGAAATACAAAAAACCTCGAATAGCCAAAGTAATCTTGAGAAAGAAGAATGGAACTGGAGGAATCAACCTGCCTGACTTCAGACTCTACTACAAAGCCACAGTCATCAAGACAGTATGGTACTGGCACAAAGACAGAAATATAGATCAATGGAACAGAATAGAAAGCCCAGAGATAAATCCACGAACCTATGGACACCTTATCTTTGACAAAGGAGGCAAGGATATACAATGGAAAAAAGACAACGTCTTTAACAAGTGGTGCTGGGAAAACTGGTCAACCACTTGTAAAAGAATGAAACTAGAACACTTTCTAACACCATACACAAAAATAAACTCAAAATGGATTAAAGATCTAAATGTAAGACCAGAAACTATAAAACTCCTAGAGGAGAACATAGGCAAAACACTCTCCGACATAAATCAAAGCAAGATCCTCTATGACCCACCTCCCAGAATATTGGAAATAAAAGCAAAACTAAACAAATGGGACCTAATGAAACTTAAAAGCTTTTGCACTACAAAGGAAACTATAAGTAAGGTGAAAAGACAGCCCTCAGATTGGGAGAAAATAATAGCAAATGAAGAAACAGACAAAGGATTAATCTCAAAAATATACAAGCAACTCCTGAAGCTCAATTCCAGAAAAATAAATGACCCAATCAAAAAATGGGCCAAAGAACTAAACAGACATTTCTCCAAAGAAGACATACAGATGGCTAACAAACACATGAAAAGATGCTCAACATCACTCATTATTAGAGAAATGCAAATCAAAACCACAATGAGGTACCATTACACGCCAGTCAGGATGGCTGCTATCCAAAAGTCTACAAGCAATAAAAGCTGGAGAGGGTGTGGAGAAAAGGTAACCCTCTTACACTGTTGGTGGGAATGCAAACTAGCACAGCCGCTATGGAAAACAGTGTGGAGATTTCTTAAAAAACTGGACATAGAACTGCCATATGACCCAGCAATCCCACTTCTGGGCATACACACTGAGGAAACCAGATCTGAAAGAGACACGTGCACCCCAATGTTCATCGCAGCACTGTTTATAATAGCCAGGACATGGAAGCAACCTAGATGCCCATCAGTAGACGAGTGGATAAGAAAGCTGTGGTACATATACACCATGGAATATTACTCAGCCATTAAAAAGAATTCATTTGAACCAGTCCTAATGAGATGGATGAAGCTGGAGCCCCTTATACAGAGTGAAGTAAGCCAGAAAGATAAAGAACATTACAGCATACTGACACATGTATATGGAATTTAGAAAGGTGATAACGATAACCCTATATGCAGAACAGAAAAAGAGACACAGAAATACAGAACAGACTTTTGAACTTTGTGGGAGAATGTGAGGGTGGGATATTTCAAAAGAACAGCATGTATACTATCTATGGTGAAACAGATCACCAGCCCAGGTGGGATGCACGAGACAAGTGCTCCGGCCTGGTGCACTGGGAAGACCCAGAGGAATCGGGTGGAGAGGGAGGTGGGAGGGGGGATCGGGATTGGGAATACATATAAATCCATGGCTGATTCATATCAATGTATGACAAAACCCACTGGAAAAAAAAAAATAATAATAATAAAAAAAAAAGAATCTGCTACCAAAAAAAAAAAAAAAGTATAAAATGGACATTGCTAAAAAATTTTTTTTAACCTTGAAGTGTAGAAAGAAGAAATTACAATCCTTGTCATTCCATCCAAACAGGATAATACCCTTAAGCTCTTCTTTCCTTCTAAGCAACTCAGGGTCTTCAGGGGCATCCCCAACCTTCCCTCCCATCCTTTGCAAAATCACAGGGCCCTTTTAAAAACCCCCATGCCTGAGACTCTACTGGCATCAACCTGGTGCCTCATATTTTCCATCTCACTTTTTTCTCCCTCCTTGTTATCCTTCTGACAACAGGGAAAGAGCGTGTGGCTGGTAACACCGTCAGGGAGATCAAATTCTCACTGCCTCCGACTGTAGAACCAGCAGCACAACAGGTGTCTGCCACTTGATGGAAATCACACCCTTTTCAGGGTGTTCCTATTAGACTGTCTTCTTGGTTCCTGATTTCAATTTACTCTCTGATCATTTTCCTGTTAGTTCAGCCCCTCCCCTCTTGGCTTCATAGCCTGTTAATTGTCAGGGTGATTTTGGAACCCTGTCTGCCATAGGATACTATTTGCTTTAAAAAGGTGTTTGGGACACAACAATTTTGTGCATTCTGCCTTCCTTCTGATTCCTAGAAGTGGAATTATGGGCTACAAGTGAGGGGCTATTAACTATTTTTTACATATTGCCAAATTACTTTTCTTGTTAATTAGTATATACTCTATAATAATTATAATAAAAATTTTCCACTAATGCTGTTTTAAGAAAAAATTTACATAGTTTACTTTCTTTTAAAATGACTTTTTTTCAGATTTTAAAGAAGTTCAATCTTTCACTTGTTTCTTGGCAAGACCTTTCATTGATTTTATGATGACAGAAGTTTTACACATATGATGATTTAAGATACTCATATTTACTTCATGTTTTCCTTTGGGATTCTGTATTTTTATTGATCTCTTTTTTTATCTAAAATTTTGGTATATTGTCTGATGGAGCATGATAACATGATTATTTTTAAAATTCCAAACAGTTATTCCAATTTGAAGTATTGAAAAATCTAGGTTGATCCATTTAAATCACTAGTATGATAAAGCAGAAAGCAAACTCTGGTTCTGTGCATATTTATGACTACTGTGCTTAATATGGTTTGCATACATTAAAAAAATCCAACTGGAGTTTTAATTATGACAAAGGAAGGACTATGTAAGTGCTGTTATTTTAGCGCATGGTGGGTGTGTGTGTGTATGTGTGTGTAGTTGCTCAGTCATGTCCAACTCTTTGTGACTTCATGGACTATAGCCCACCAGGCTTGTCTGTCCATTGAACTTTCCAGGCAACAGTGCTGGAGTGGGTAGTCATTCCCTTCTCCAGGGGATCTTCCCAACCCATGGATCGAACCCAGGTCTCCTTCATTGCAGGCAGATTCTTTACCATCTGAGTCACCAGGGAAGTCTATGATAGTGATTATAGGTCAGTCCCTTATATGATGTGATAATGAGAAGTCCTGGAAGCCATATGACTATAGTTGGTAGAATCATAAAACTGCCTTAGTGTTTTACTTAATGGGAAGGCAGTTGTAAATGAGAATAAACATGAAAGTTTGGATTAATACATATAAAGAGGACCCCAAATGTTTCCTTTTTAATGTTCCAATATGTACAGTCCCAAAAAGAGATGATGGACACTAATTGGTGGATTTGTATAGCCACAGCCATTCAAGTACTCCTTCAGCATTATGTAAGCCTAGAGACACCCTTCATCAGTTTAGTGTAGTTTATGAACCATCTAGTTGCTTATCCTCATCTCCTCTGTACCAAGAATTCATGTTCTTAGAAAAGGCAGCATCTCACTCTCCTTATACATTTCCTTTTATGAGTTACTCTGGGATTAGAGACATCAAGAAAGTCAATTTAGCCCATTTTCTCTGTTATTTTTATTATCCAGGAAATTGGATCATGCAGGAATACATTTGATTTTCAAATTCTAAGGTGGGATCCAGAGTCAGCAATGTTTCCTAGTCCCCAAGGTGACTCTTATACCTGCTTGTGTGAAAACTACTAGAGTTGTGACTATTTTGAAGAGATGTATTCTGTTCCATTGTCTATATATTATTTTTGCTAGTTTGTCATTGCTTCCATTCATGACATTTTTATGTTTATTTACCTAGTAGAATAAGATTTCTTTGAATTATTTTTATTTATAATTTTAAAATGTGCTTTTTTTGGCCTTCCAGATGAATTTCAGAATAATTTTCTCAGGCTCAGAGGAAAATTTTACTGGACTTTCATAGGAATTTAGTTCAACCTAAAATAGTGAAATTTTATTGAGATTTGCATAGAAATTTAGTTCAACAGAATCATTATTATTTTTAATCATTAATTTTTAAGTATTTATGCATTTTAGGAACATAAAAGTTTGTGTTTGGTCAAGATTTCCTAGATGAAGTTATATTATTTTTAAAGGACTATAATATTCTGATTTATGTTATTATTGTCTTATCTTCTTAGTTGCTTTTGTGAATAAGTTTTTGTTATATCTTTTGCTATTCATTGATTTGATTGTTGTTACTATACATTTAAGCAATTAATATTTGAACATCTATTTTGTACCTAAGCATTTTATTATTTTTTACTCAACTGGAATATATTTTAAAATTTCGTTTGTATTTTTTTGAGTTTCTCCATATAATGATTCATATCTGGAAATTCCTCTTGGTTTTGATGCAGAGACTACTTATGACAAAATTCTTAGGGAAATTTCTCTTTCTGGATGTGGGTGCTGGTTTCCTGGATGTGTTCAATTTCTGAAAATTCATCAAGATGTAAACTTACAAGCTGTGCATATTTCTGCTATAGCATTATTTTTAAATCCCTTGTCAAACTTTGGGTCCCTGTGGTTCTCCAGCAGGGTGTGTTAGAATAATCTGTGAGCTCATTAAAATGTAAACTCTTGAGTCTAATGACTCAGAGATTCTGATTCAGGAGATGTCAGATGAGCACAAAACAACTGATTTTGCTGGATACCTCAAATGATTCTCATGCAGGAGGCCCTCCTTACAGTTTAGGGACTCTGTTGGTACATTTTTTCTAGTGCCTTCTAGTATTTACTATTTCAGGGGGAAAACCTCCTCTCTACTTCCTATCCTGTAAGATCTGGTCATCTTTCCCCCTGGGGAAATACAGAAAAGGGAGAAGGAAAGAGTAAGAGGCTGGTGAAGGCAGCCTGAGGATAAAATTTAAACTCCTTCAGAATGAAGCATCAGCTGAGCAATGGGCTACTGCAGTTGATACAGATCGTAAGAGAGGGTCAGCCTTTCCTTTATCTCCGGACACATGCTGCTGCCACCACGTGTTTTCAAATCTGAATGAAGCCTGTAATAGGTCATGATCAAACTCATAAATGCTAATCGATTTGCATGTATTTATCAAAAATTCATCTTGATAGGCAATGTCCCATGCCATACCTTCACCTGTATTTTAATGGAGAGTTAGGGGTTTGGGGAAGTGTAGGAAATGGCAACCCACTCCAGTATTCTTGCCTGGAAAATCCCATGGACTGAGGAGCCTGGTGGGCTACAGTCCATGAGGTCACAAAGAGTTAGACACGACTGAGCAACTTCACTTTCACTAAGTCTGGAGTCGCACTGAAGTAGAAATTTCAGGAAAAAAAAAAGTTCACACCATTTTTCTTCCTTAAAAATGACACAATGATTAATAGAAACAAAATTTACCAGAATAATTATAGACATGGGTGAATATAAATATATGGCTTTATATTATTAAAAGAACTTATATCTCAGAGCTCTAAAATATTAATCTTTCTAACATCAGTGTCTTTGAGCAGCAGAATTAGAGTCAGAAGAAAGGTTTAATCAAGGCTCTGTCACCTACTTTCTATGTACCTTGCACTTAAACTACCAAGGTTTTCCCCTGCAAAACGAGGAATCTGCAGTCCATAATCACTTAGGGTACTTTTTAGGCATGTGTAATGATCATAAATTGGAGAAGGAAATGGCAACCCACTCCAGTATTCTTGCCTGGAGAATCCCAGGGACAGAGGAGCCTGGTGGGCTGCTGTCTATGGGGTCGCACAGAGCTGGACACGACTGAAGTGACTTCGGAGCAGCAGCAGCAGCAACAGCAATGATCATAAATAATAGAAAAAAGCTTTATTTCTATGTTGTTTGTTTTTTATAACAGGATATAGTACATTTTAGAAATTTTTCAACAGAAATGAAAACAAACAAAATATTTAGATTAGCTCCAAATTCCTGTAAACTAGAATTTATAAGCCTGGTTAGAAATTTGAATAGGATTTTCCTGTCCAGTTTTTGATTATAAGATGGGCACTGGACTTGGAATTCACAAACATGTATCCTTTTCTTTGTTTTTGAAATTATATAATATCTCTATCATCTATTTATGTGTATGTGTATATGTATAAACAAACATACATTTAAAATATTGTCTTAATATTATGAAAGCAACTCCCATTTAGGTAAGAAGTTCAGCTTTTCTGGGAATCACATTGCTCCCCTTAGTGAAAAAAAAGTTGAATTTGTTGATTTTTAGTGATCTTGAGTTAATAAAAGCATAAGCATTTGCAATTTTTGCAAGCCAATGAAGTTTGAGAAGCAGATCTTAAAATTTGAGGTATACAGTGACTACTAACATTCAAATTGCTGAAAAATCACAACTACTAGAATATTCAAGAGAGTTTGAGAAACTAACATTCTTTTCTTCTATCGACTTCTTTGTGAGTCCAAAGAGCTCTTAAGAGAGAAGACAATATAACATTAAGAAGGAAACTATAGTTTGATTCTGCTTGCTAAGGAAATGAAGGAGAAAGATATCTTACTTATTTGGAGGTAAACAGAGTAAGAACAATTCTGAAAACAGGAAGCTCCACCATCTAATTTTGCACTAAGAACAGAAAAGCATCTTGAAAGCCATTATGAATGTTATCCATCCATATAATAAAAATGTAGAAAGTAGACTATATAAAAGAGGCATCAGAGATGAAAAGACAATAAGTCCCAGACCTCAAGGTGCTTAGGAGTTGGAGGGCAAAGGCAGTAAATAGATAAGAACATAAAGTGTAATAAGTACGGCAATAAAATTATGTTTAGGGGAAAAGGAATAGCCTCAGTGTTTTTTTTTTTTTTAATTGAACTTTTAATGCTTTATTTTGAAATATTCCCAAACTTACAGAAACATTGCAAAAATAATATAACGAACTTCCATTTATCCTTTATTAACTTTTAACATTTTGCCTCACTTGCTTTATTAGTTTTTATTTCTGTTTCTCAGAAAGATCACAGGAGGTAGGTGATGATATACATATTTTTTTCCCTTGAATCATTAGTAAGTTTTATGCATTAGAACTCTTTACCTCAGGTTAATTCAGTTTATATTCTGAATACAGCAAGTGTATTCTTATGAAAGACCAACCACCAGTACTTTGTAAAGCTCCCTGGTGAGTCTCATACTCTGACAAAGCTAAGAACATTTGTGCAAAAAGAGTCATTTAAGGGATGCATCCAATATTTATTTGCTCCAAAGTAATAGGAAGAAAAGAGCAACTCATATTTCCATTTAGCATGACAATTTTTGTGACTTTAGTGGACATATTTGTAGTCCTTTTTCTTTTCTTTCTATGTGATCATGGGTGTTCCTATAATTTGCCTTAAAGATTCCAATCATCTCAAATAATTTTCAACTATCATAAAAATTTGTCTAAACCTTTCTTTCCAAAGTCTATATGGTATGTGTTGGTACATGCATAAGATCACTGTATGAAATAAATGCCCAGTTAGGGGAGCTAACATAACAAAATTCAAATAAAAACCCTCTATGGCTTTCTAGAGTGATATGGCAATGTCATAAACTCTTTATGACTCTAAGCAGTCAGATATCTCCTAATTAGGAGCAGATTAAAAATTAACTCTGAAAATTGAAAATAGCTCATCAAAACAATACATAACTGAGAGTATTGTAAAGAATGAAAACACAGGCACAATGTTTTATTTCATTTAAAGGACTTTGGCTGGGGATTGACCACCCAAAACTTTAGAAGATAATTCATTTTGTTATTGTTGTTCAGTCACTAAGTCATGTCTGACTCTCTGCGACCCCATGAAATGCAGCAGGCCAGGCTTCTCTGTCCATCATCATCTCCCTGAGTTTCTTCAAACTCATATCCATTGAGTGAGTCAGTCAAACCATACCTTTGACTCTACTGACACTGGTGATGTTTCTGCTTTTTAATACACTGTCTAGGTTTCACACAGCTATTCTTCTGATAGAATATTTTTCCATAGCTATTCATTAGAATGTCCTAAACTTCTATATCAGCTCATAGCCGGCCACTGCGATTTGGATTCTTTGAAAGTTTTTGTCATCTTTTTCTTTTCATATGTGTGCACGCATGCATGCTTACTCAGTCGTGTCTAACTTTTTGCGACCCCATGGACTATAGCTTGCCAGCTCCTCTGTCCGTGGGATTTTCCCAGGAAGAATCCTGGAGTGGGTTGCCATTTCCTTCTCCAAGGGATCTTCTCAACCCAGGGATCAAACCCATGTATCCTGCGTCTCTTGCATTGGCAGGCATGTTCTTTACCACTGAGCCACCTAGGAAGCCCTTCTTTTCATGTTCCTCTCCTCAAAATGATAAACATTTCCCCTCACCTTCCCTATAGCAGGGAAGATAGAGGCTGGGAGAGTTTAGCATCTAGGGTTTGTTATCCTTTCACAGCTATCATCAGCTGTGTAACATCTTGTCCTTTCTCTAACAGGCTTCAACAAAGTTATTTACGTACCAAAATATGTCTCTTCTGTGAATACTTTCCTCTATCCATGTATCAAACCCTAGATAAAAGATGCTATCAGTACAGTCGGAAATGAAAAGAGAAAATACATTAAATATAAAAGAAAACGGAAGTTTCAGTTCATAGATCAAGGAGATCAGAAGTCCTCTGAAAAAGAGAATGACTTTCTCTTTCTCACTCTTTCTGTCTGTAGTTTTCCATCTCCATCAAGAACCCAAACAATTTTTATGCTCTTGCCACAATGACAATTTTCTTCAGTTGAAAGACCTATGGATTCCTCCTCTACAAAGTTTCTTAACATCTCTGTATATCTCAATATCTCACCATCCACAAGCTAAATTAAATGAAGCTGCTTTGCTGTTTCATAGCTGGAGCCTCTGAGGCTTAGTCAGGACGATCAATTTCTGCCAAGTGCTCCCCACCCCCATTAAACCTTCTCTTTACTCTGTTTTGGAGTTTCTCTGACCAAAGGGATAACATGTGCTACTGCAACACAGCAAGAATATTGTCTTCTGCATCCTCCTTCTGAGCATCATCCGGGTGTAGTTTTCCTGCCTCTGGACTCTGTCAGGGGTAGTTATGGTGGTTTGCACTCTTAGAACCTTCCTTCTTAGACTTCTTCCTCCAGTCATACTCCATAATGCATATTCCCTAGTTTGTCTTCCTTTGCATATCATATCCTGCTAATCTGTGCTTCAGTGAGTTAACCTTTCTTTTGAGGAGATTCTTCTTTTTCTAGCTCAATGGTTTTTTTCCTACCTTTCTACTAATTCTGAATTGACTATGAGAACAAAGTATGTTCTTAATATGATTAGTTTCCTTTTTGAGTCTCTCAGAAATCTCAATTCCTAGAGAAGTTGTTCCAGAAACAAAAATTTCTAAACTTTCTTGATCTTTGGGGCTGAAATGTTTTCATGAAGTTGGCTGCACCTGTTTAGGAGATGCTGTTACCCTCATGTTAACTGTTAATTGATAAAATACACTAATCATGGGTTGGAGTTAGTCTGAAGTTCTGAAATAAATTGTCATTCAGTCACCCAGTCGTGTCCAACTCTTTGTGACCCCATGGACTGCAACACACCAGGCCTCCTTCTCCCTTACCATTTCCCAAAATTTGTTCAAGTTCATGTCCTTTGCATTGGTGATGCCATCTAGCCATCTCATCCTCTGATGCCCTATGCTCCTTCTGCCCTCAATCTTTCCCAGCATCAGGGACTTTTCCAATGAGTCAGCTCTTCATATCAGGTGACCAAAATACTGGAGCTTCAGTTTCAGCATCGGTCCTTCCAATGAGTATTCAGGGTTGATTTCACTTAAGATTGACTGGTTTGATCTCTGTGCTGTCCAAGGAACTCTCAGGAGTCTTCTCCAGCACCACAGTTTGAAGGCATCAATTCTTTGGCTCTCTACCTTCTTTATGGTCCAGCGCTCACAACCGTATGTGACCACTGGGAAGCCCATAGCCTTGAGTATATGGACCATTGTCGACAGAGCAGTGTCTCTGCTTTTTAACACACTGCCTAAGTTTGTCCCAGCTTTCCTGCCAAGAATCAATCGACTTCTGATTTCATGGCTGTAGTCACCATCCACAATGATTTTAGAGTCCAAGAAGATGAAATCTCTCACTACTTCCACCTGAAATTTGTACCTCTCTTCAAAAACAGTCAAGAGGCAGTTTAGAGGACAAGTGGTGATTGTTTTGGGGGAAGTAGAGGGTTCTTAAAAGTCTATCAGCCTGTTGATAGGTTTCCTAGTCACTAGGAATATCTGCTTTTGTCCTTGAGATCTAAAGTCTGGACTGAGATGCAATGCAAGGTTTATCTCCTTATGGCATTGAACGTCTGTATGCTTAACCACTGCTTATTTTTGCTTGTAAGTGATAGTTGGGACACTTTTACGTAATACAAAACTTACCACAGCTGTGAGTGCTTGCACTTGGCTGTGGTCAAGCTGCTGTAACGTCCACAGTTCAAAAGTCCCCACATTTCACCGTGACTCCTGATCTCAATTAGCAGTCATTGGTGTTTGCTTTGCTTTTTCTCGGGTTTTCTGCTCAATGCCCCATGTGACAAAGATTAGATAATATGGAACATTTATTTCTCTTATCATCTTGACTCTAACTAGTGAATATAAACATAATGATAGCAGAGAGGGTCAAAATATTGGCTTTATTAATGACAGGGAAGCATCCTTAAACCCCAAAATACAGAGCTATAGAGTCAATAGTACTGAAAACTGCTGCTTGATTTAAAGCATGTACTACCAACTTTCTTTTCTTGACTTCTAGCTGTAAAGTTGAAATGGGTTCTAACTGGTTTGCCAGGGAGGGAGTACGGGTGGTTGCAAGGTTTGTTTATTCTGATGGCTTGCAAGCTTGAGTGTGCATCAGAATCACCTGGAGAGCTTGTTCAAATACATCACAGGACCCCACCCCCAAAGTTTTTGGTCCAGTAGATCTGGGGCAAGAGTGGAGAGTTTGCATATCTAACAAGTTCTCAGATGTTGCTAATGCTGCTGGTCTGGTGTCTATACTTTAAAACAGCTGATTTACTTTGTGGAAACTACAAGTGTGACGCTGATCAACCACCCCCATTACAGTGGCCCACGTGAAAGAGGTTTGCGTTACTTTTCCAATGCAGTAACCCTGCCCCCACTGCCCTACGGCTGACCCTCTAGACCATGTGACCCAGTGGATATCAGATTCAATCAATTTTGCTCATCAGGAAGGTTACTTTTCCTCCTAGCTGGGGAGTAAGTAAAAAGGATGGAAGAAGAAGCCAAAATTATGCTCTGAAATTTTGCTCCTTCCTAAAGGATTGTTGCCATTTCAAGGAGGAGAGAGAGGTCAAGTAAAGCTTTCTCCTTTACAGTTAAGAGCAGTGGTTAAAATTTGCTTCTTGAAGAATTAGTTGTGGTAGAATAACAGAGAACATACATTCCAGAGGAGCCTACAAGACATTTTGAGGGGACACTGGACTCCTCCTTCTTTGTGTGACAGGCAGGAGAATGGGTGATTCCAGATGAGAGAATTCAGAAACCATGGGATCACACAAAGGTGAGTAAGGCTTTTGTACTGAAGGATCTTTTTTTTTTTTTTTTTTTTTTATTAAAAGTTCTTAGCATAGTGATCTATCTTTCTTGGCTCAATTTTTTTTTTTATTATTATTATTATTTTTTTCCAGTGGGTTTTGTCATACATTGATATGAATCAGCCATGGATTTACATGTACTCCCAATCCCGATCCCCCCTCCCACCTCCCTCTCCACCCGATTCCTCCGGGTCTTCCCAGTGCACCAGGCCGGAGCACTTGTCTCGTGCATCCCTCCTGGGCTGGTGATCTGTTTCACCATAGACCTTTTGGCTAAGATCAAGTGTTGTACTGAAGGATCTTAAACTGGCATTTATTACCTGTGTCATCTTGGGGAAGTCAATTTCTTTAAGTTTCTGTTTTTTCAACTGAAAATATGGGGACAATCTTCCTCTGAGGAAGATGTTTGTGGATGTCTTTAAACAAGCCTTTAAAATTCTCAGTATATTGCTTGGTCTATTATATACTTAGTAGGCGGTAATTAAGTAGTGATAGGTTAGTGATGTGTGAGAAGTCAAACATGGAGCTTTAAGGAGTGTATTAGTTTCTTACTGCTGAGTTTGTAAATTATCACAGATTTAGCATGTTGAAACAACACTTTTTTTTTCCTCAATTTTTTTCCATTTATTTTTATTAGTTGGAGGCTAATTACTTTACAATATTGTAGTGGTTTTTGCCATACATTGACATGAATCAGCCATGGATTTATATGTATTCACCATCCGGATCCCCCCTCCCACCTCCCTCTCCACCGGATCCCTCTGGGTCTTCCCAGTGCACCAGCCCCGAGCCCTTGTCTCAGCAGACGAATGGATAAGGAAGCTGTGGTACATATACACCATGGAATATTACTCAGCCATTAAAAAGAATTCATTTGAATCAGTTCTAATGAGATGGATGAAACTGGAATCCATTATACAGAGTGAAGTAAGCCAGAAAGAAACACACTTTTATCTTATAGTTCTGTAGGTTAGAATTTTGATACAGGTCTCACTTAGCTAAAAGCAAGATATCAACAGGAATGTATTCCTTTTGGGAAATTCTAGAGAAGAATTAATTTCCTTGCTACCATCAGCTTTTAGAGGCTGCCTGCATTTTTGGCTAATGACACCCCTCTTTCCATCTCCAGCAACATAGTATCTCCCCGACCCTGCTTTTTATCATCACATATAGTTTTCTTTGACTCCACTTTTCTGCCTCCTAGTGTGATTATATTGGTCTCATGCAGGTAATTCAGGATTAACTCATCATTTTAAGGTAAATTGGTTAGCATCCTTAACAAACTAACCTTATTTGTCTTTGAAGCCTAAGATATTAACAGGTTCTGGGACTAGAACATGGATGTCTCTGGAGGTGGGAGCATTATCCTGCTTTTCACATGAGGGAAACTTCATTGTTATTGTGTTCCATGAGTATATGTTTGAGACATGGAATTTCATTTGTTTATTCATTAACCAGTGTATGTTAAGCACTTATCTATTTCCCTAAAATCACTGGAAATACAAGATAAATAAGACTATTCCTTAAAGGAGCTTGGAATCCACTAGTGTTTTGCAGACTTGTAAGTAAGTGAAATAGAAATAGTACAATGGTGAAGCTGATAGAGGACCCAACGAGGGAATGGTCCATTCTATTATGAATGGATTTTGCTGGACTACAGGAAAGGCTAATAGGAAAGATGCTTGGGCCTTAAAAGTTGTTTATACACATGTTGATGGGGAGGCAGAAAAACATCCCAGGCAAAAGATACAGAAGGAGCACAATGACATGACCTAGAAAATTGCAGGTAATTCAACAAAATAAGGAACATGCAAAGAGAGAAGCCTGGAGAGACAGATAGGTATCAGAATCTCAAATAACTATCTAGTGCTCTTTGGGGATAACCTTGATTTACCCACATTATGGCAGTTTGACTTTATCTTAAAGTCAGTGGGGGACAGTTGTGCAAGTTATGATGAAGCTAGATTACAGAAACCCTTGGATTCCACGCTGAAGCTTCCTCCTGTTCGGGATGAATTCTCCCTCATCTGATTCAAGTCTTTTAATTACTGATCATTAACTCTATGCTGACCACATGACGCAGTACTGCTCTGGGGATAAAGGAAACACTATCCTTGACCTTGAACAATGCCAAGAAGACAGGAAATATAATAATGGCGTACTGTGGTAAGCAATGGAAATGAGATGTCCATACTGCTTACATCACCTTGTCACCTACTGCGTTGTGATATTTTTTTTTTCCCAAATGTGTACTGATTTTGGCTACTTATCACTACTAATATCTTTGAAAGCAAGGGATTAGATAGAGAAGTTGCTTAGAAAATCAGTTTTAACTCTCTACCCTCTTCATGTTCCGTAACAATGGGAAATGTTTGCCATAGACTATTTTGCATGTTAATTTGTCTGGATATTTTTTTAAAAGAAAATTCTTCAATCATTGTAGACAGTTATTTGAGTTTTTAAAATTAATTTGTTTGTTTTCATTAGAGGCTAATTATAATATTGTGGTGGCTTTTCCCATATATCTACATGAATCAGCCATGGTTGTACTTGTGTCCCACCATCCGGAAGCCCCCTTCTCACCTCCCTCCCCAACCCATCCCTCTGGGTTGTCCCAGAGCACCAGCTTTGAGTGCCCTGCTTCATGCACTAGACTTGCACTGGTCATCTATTTCACAATTGATAATATACACGTTTCAATGCTATTCTCTCAAATCATCCCACCCTCGCCTTCTCCCACAGAGTCTGAAAGTCTGTTCTTTACCTCTGTGTCTCTTTTGCTGTCTTGTATATAAGGTCATCATTACCATCTTTCTAAATGCCATATATATGCATTGATATACTGTATTAGTGTTTCTTTCTGGCTTACTTCACTCTGGATAATAGGCTCCAGTTTCATCCACCTCATTAGAACTGATTCAAATGCATTCTTTTAATAGCTAAGTAATATTCCATTGTGTATATGTACCACAGCTTTCTTATCCATTCGTCTGCTGATGGATATCTAGATTGCTTCCATGTCCTGGCTATTGTAAGCAGTGCTGCAATGAACATTAGTGAACATGTGTCTCTTTCAATTCTTGTTTCCATGGTGTTTATGCCCAGCAGTGGGATTGTTGGGTCATATGGCAGTTCTATGTCCAGTTTTTTAAGGAATCTCCACACTGTTCTCCACAGTGGCTGTACTAGATTGCATACCCACCAACAGTGTAAGGGGGTTCTCTTTTCTTTATACCCTCTCAGGGTTAGGGTTAGGGCTACAGTCCATGGGGTCGCAAAGTGCTGGACACGACTGAGTGACTTCACTTTCTTTCACTTTCTTCCCTGATAATTGCTATCTGGTCTCCTGTTATTTGCCCACATTCTGAGAGGGTTTTGAGGGTTCTCTGCTTGGGTACCATCTTCATCTTTGGTGACTTGAATGCTCACAGTCCTCAAATTTAACAGTATTCAGGCCTCTCTGACTGCAGTGGTTATTTAGTCTATCCCACCTTAGTTGTCTATCCCAAATTACATACAGAATTTCTGAATCCTTAAAAATTGCCCTATTTCTACATCTTAAACCTCAATTTGAATAAACTGTATTTTCCCCTTTGACTCCATCATCCAGTGTCTCATTCCATTCAGGCTGTCATAATAAAATGCTGCTGCTGCTGCTAAGTCACTTCAGTTGTGTCCAACTCTGTACGACCCCAGAGACAGCAGCCCACCAGGCTCTGCCATCCCTGGGATTCTCCAGGCAAGGACACTGGAGTCGGTTGCCATTTCCTTCTCCAATGCATGAAAGTGAAAAGTGAAATTGAAGGTGTTCAGTCGTGTCTGACTCTTTGTGACCCCATGGACTACAGCCTACCAGGCTCCTCCATCCACGGGATTTTCCAGGCAAGAGTACTGGAGTGGGTTACCATTGCCTTCTCCGAATAAAATACGGCAAACAATAGAAATTTGTTGCTCACAGTCAACAGCAGATTTGGTGTCTGAGAGTCTGTTACCTGGTTCACTGTGTCTTCACATAGTGGAAAAATCTAGGAAGCTCTGTGGCTCTTTCCTAAGGGCACTAATTCCATTCATAAGGGCTCCATCCTCATGGCTTAAGTATCTCCCCAAATTTTTACCTCTTAATACCATCATCTTTGGGGGTATGGTTTCAACATTTTAATTTTGGTAGGATACAAATATTCATTCAGTTGCATCCAATCTGCTCTATCCTTGTCTTTGCCCTAAGAGACAGATCTGTTTAGACTCCATCAATGGGCTCCCTTGCTCTCTAGTTTTTAATTTGTTTCAATCAATAGAGAATGCAGATAGATCAAAGAGAGGAAGAATCTAGTCAGGAAACTTAGTCCTCCTGCACCCTCCACGTGGAGTTGCTATCAAAAGGCCCTTTCAATTCGATAGCAAGAGTTATCCTCCCTTATGTCTAGTAAGTCCTCCTTCCACCTACCCCTTCGGGTTTAGGCATGGTCAAGCTATTCTGTCACTGTCATGCTCAGGGAATTATTTCCATGGTTTCTGTACATCCTGCCCTTACACACATGTGTGAATATTTGTTGTATTAAATTCTTCCATAATTAATATGAGAGTTCCATATGTTTTTTTACTGGAATAACAACTATTATCCTACTCTTCTTACTCTGATTCTCAACATACAACTTTCAATCAAGTCATCTCCTTCACTACATGTGTGCGCATGTGCATGTTCAGCTGCATCTGACTCTTTGTGACCCCATGAACTGTAGTTTGCCAGGCTCTTCTGTCCATGGACTTTTCAAGGCAAAGAACACTGGAGTGGGTTGCCATTTCCTATTCCAGAGGATCTTCCAGACCCAGGGATTGAACCCATATATTCTGCTTTGGCAGGCAGATTCTTTTCCACTGCACCTCCTGGGAAGCCCCCAATCAAGTCATCCAGCTGCCAATTTATCAACTTTTCCCTCAATTTCCTTTTCTTCACTAGATCTTCTGGTCCTTCAGTTTAGTTACTTTTCTGCGTTTTCTTCTAACTCTTTCCCCTTACTAACTCTCTTTTCCTAGAGATCTCTAGTCCTACAACAATCTGCCTAGTCATATCTCAGTGGATATTATAAGTTCAAACACTTTCCTCACTGTCTTTACCATACTTTAATAGACGGACTCTCCTGCTAATTTATCACAAGAGTTACTCTATTTCAGTTAACAATATCCTGGTTGTCTCCCTATACTCAGGGTTCTTTCCTTCTAAAGATTTTGTAAGTATGATAAAGATATTGGTGACAACTACAGAAAACCTAACCCCAACTGGTTTAAGAAGAAGGTTTTTTTATTGGCTTAAGTATTTGGGAAACTCAGGGGGAAGCCTATCTTAGGGAAGGTAGGGGCTCGAATCCTGTCACCAGAACCTGGTTCTATCAGTCTCATCTCATTCTCCATCTTATTGTGTTAATTTTATTGAGTGGACCCTCTTCTGTGGTCCCAAGCATGTCCATAGTAGCTTCAGATATCCCATTCTTTCATGATCATTTCCCCGTAACAGTGAAGTAGAAGTTCTGAGCCAGTGTCTAATTATCTTGAAGTGGGGCAACTCCCCCTCCCTGAACCAATCAACCTAGTCAGAATATATGCTAATTAGCTTAAATCATTCAGTGATTAACCTTGAACCTGAGGATTTTTTCAAGTATGCATGAGATTTGTGTCGAAAAACTATTATTTGGTTTAATTGAATTAGTTACTGTGGCAATGGAATAAGAGATCTTATGTCCAATCAATGGAGAATGCAGCTGAGACCTTGCTACTAGAAAAATTGTTGACAGTTATTTTCTGATCAACAAACTCAGTAGCAAATGTTTCTGGGCTCCGTGAACCACCACAGTGGATGGTAATGTGGGGTAATGTCATTATCAGGACCTGACCTGGAACCCCTGCTTCCTTACAATTCTAAATTGACTATACTTCAAAAAGAAAATACATAAAATTTGATTTTATTGAAAGAAATCCTACTGTATGATATTATTAAACTACTTATTTCCTTTAGTACTTTTTGTTATAACCTAATCAATAAGATAAAAATGGGTTTTGTAGGCGAGCTAGTGATGAGCCTAGTTTCTCTAGGGCTATTTAGTTATTTGGCATTTAATATGTAGCACTGCTGAAAAATCCAATCAGAAATTGGATGAGTCTCATGTTTTGTTTCATTCTCCTTTAAAATATAATAAATTAAGATTGGTAAAGATTGGTAGCAGAATCAGAACTCATCCAGCTTTGTACTCTATACAATAGACCTTCAATAAGAACATGGTGTTCTGTTATATCCATGTGTGAATACAGAACCAACAAAGACATTTGCTTAAAGAAACCTCTAATAATTTAATGTTTCCAGTATGGTGGAGACTTCCTAGGATATTATGCATACTGCATAAGAAAAATTATTTCTTTTGAATATGCTTTTCAAAATTGTGAAGCTCAACATGTTTTGAACCTCCTTTCCACACTTCAGCTCATTTGATTTTTGATAAACAACCTATTACGTACCCAGACATTTTTAGAGAGAAACTTGGTTATAAAAATTCTATTGCAATACATTTTTCCATCTAACTGAGATAATTTTACCCAAGTAATTTTCCACTTTCTTATGTTTTTGGCTTGGTTTCTCGTATGCAAATGAAGAAAGAGAACGTGAGATCCTTAATGATTCAACATTTCTTTTTCTCCAAAGTCTGAAGACATGCTTTAATAAATGACCAGATTTCTGGTTTATTTACCTTTTATCTTACTCCTGTTTATAATAGTTATCTACACTTTCAAGTATAAAATATAGTTTGTGAAGAATTTATGACTTGGGATCAAATCATAGATTTGAGTGTTGGCTTAACTAGTTATTATGAAAGTCTGAACAATTTTACCATCCTGAAATTGTTTTCTTAATAAAAACTGGGAAGGTAATAGCTCCCCAGTATCTTATGTTAAGGATGATTAAATAAAATGTACATATGTCATGTATTTAATAAGTCTTGGTGCATGGTGTAAGATTTCAAACCTGGTTTATGAGAAAGAATATATTTTTTACTTTTATCTCAATGTTTCAATCCAAACACATTAATTGTGCAGAAGTGTCCTAGTGTTTCCAATACTCAAAAAAAAGCTGTTTTGAAAATGCCATGTTTATTCGAGATGTTCCTTCTTTAACAAAGAAATTTTTTTAAAGTAACAATACAGGTTTTAGTTTACAGTTTGCAAAACACTTACATCATTTTTATCTCACTATTAAGGCCAAATAAGAAATAAGGGTCTGAATTAAAATTCAGTCTTAGCTCACAACACATTTTAAGTAATATTTCATAGTGTGAAATCTTTGGGGTCATTCCTGGCTATTGGTATTATTAGGTAATAGGATTAGAGAATTATGGCAAAAATACTATAGGCTAAAGTGTGAAAGTGAGATTCACTCAGTTGTGTCCAGCTCTATGGGACCCCATGGACTATACAGTCCATGGAATTCTCCAGGCCAGAATACTGGAATGGGTAGCCTTTCCCTTCTCCAGGGGATCTTCCCAATCCAGGGATCAAACCCAGGTCTCCTGGATTCTTTACCAGCTGAACCACAAGGGAAGCCCAAGAATACTGCACTGGGTAGCCTATCCCTTCTCCAGCAGATCTTCCCAACCCAGGACTCGAGCTGGGGTCTTCTGCATTGCAGGCAGATTCTTAACCAACTGAGCTATGAGGAAGCCCCCATAGGCTAAAGGCCCTCTGTATTTTACCTCTTGCAAGCATTATTGATCATCTCCGAAAAATGATTTTGTTTACATATTTTAAACAAAGCTTTATTTATCTACAATCCTGATGGAAATGTTTATTAAACATATTCTTGGAGGGAACAGTTGATAAAGGAAAATTGATCTAATTTCCAAGCAAATAATGAATTTTATTATTTGATGGGGTTTTCAAATTTCCATTTACCCTCTCATTTTTGGTACCTGTGAATCAGAAACAGTTCAGGTCAACCTACATTATCCTCTCTCCTGTTAGCTCAGCCTGGCTTAGTCACTGCAGAGATGTTGTTATAACTCTCCTAGCAGTGTCTGTGATTTTCAAGAGATGACAGTCAAGCAGCTAGCTTGACTTCACAGCCTAGCAGCTGTGACTGTTAACACCTACACACAAACCCTGTCTTCTTTCCTAAATCTTATGGACTCGCCTATATCTAGATTCCTTATTAGCTATGAAGCCCTTGTGCACACATGCACACACACACACACACGCACACACACATTCCCTCACCCAACCACCCTAACTATTACTAGTACTGGCTTGGAATTGAGGCTTCAAGGCTTTCCACCTGTGGCTTCTGGGCAAGAGAGTCCTACTTGTTTCATCATATGTCCTCAATTTTACACCTAAGCTAATTGTAAGGGGCTTGTCTGATGGCTTAGATGGTAAAGAATCTGCCTCTATTGCAGGAGAACTGGGTTTGATTCCTGGGTCAGGAAGATCTGCTGGAGAAGGAAATGGTAACCCACTCCAGTATTTTGGGTTACCAAGAGAAGCCATCAAAATTCTGCCTACTTATTTGAAAGCAAGTCTAAAAGGCAGTAATGCATATATTTTATGATCACCAATTTTTTTACTTTATCTTTTTTCCCTCCTTTTTTTTAAAACCTACTGTGTCTTGAGTTTTTATGAGATTTGAATTTTCTCTCCTACTATTATACTTTTAAAAAGATGGTTACCCTAGAGTTTAGAATTGCATATTAAACTAATCTAAGTCCACTTTCAAATAACACTGTAATGCCTTACATGTGGTGCAGGAAATTTCAGGTTATTCCCAATTTTTTCTTATCCTCTCTACAATATTGATGCCATGCATTTCACTTATCCATATGGTATGATCATCAAAGACATTGTTGCTATTATTACTTTAAACAAACAGCTATCTTTTAGCTTGTTAAAGATAAAGAAAATAACGTTTTATTTTACCTTCATTTATTCTTTTGAATGACATTCTTTCTTTCTTTTGGTCAATCCACACTTATGATTATTTAATTTTCCTCCTTTGACTTCTCCAGCCTTTGCAGATTTCCCTTTTCTCTGGAGCACCCACTCTGTGGTTTTTGATAGACACCTTCGCATCTTAACTGCACTGTTAAATGTTTAACTTGCATTGTTCTTTGTTTCATGATGTAAGCCATGCTCCTTCAGTATGTTATGATCACTCTGAATAGAGGTCCTTTATTATGTGTTTTAATCCCACGTGGTGCTTGACACACAGACTGAGCACATAAAAGACACTGGATTAACCCTGATGGGTTATAGACCAGTAGAAGTGTCCACGTGCCACAGGTAGGACTGCCCTTACACTGACCATGTCATTTGAATAGCGCAGGTTTGACAGAGTGCCTCCAGTGACTTCACTGTTCCCATCAGAGCTTCAGTCCACAATGTAGATGCTTCGTTTATGTAACTGTGATGATTGTAATATACTTAGTAAGAATTTCTGAGAATGGCTCACAGTCTAAGCTTCAGAATTTATGAGGATAGAAATACACATCCAGGTGGTACAAGGAATACAATAGCAGTTTTAGTCATCCATCACTGCTTGGAACTCAGGAACTGGTCCTGCAGGCTGCTGACATCTTGCCTTCTTCCTATCACAGTGGTCAGGTAGGAAATAGAAGCATTTGCCAACTTTTATCAGTTTAATAGAGCATTTTACCAACTTTGGCATTTTACCCTTATTCTGCAAACCGGCAGAATAGAGTTTGGATGGATTTGAAAAAAACAAAAATGATCTCAAATACTTTGGCTTCTTTAGTGTTCTCTGGATAACTGCAAGTGGAGATTAAATACCAATGCTCAAAAAACACTTCATTTTTACCTACTGTTATAACTGGGTAGCAATAAATTGCTGGGCGGCAATTTCTTTATCATCTAGTGCTACTTGTTGAAGTGTCAACTACTTGTTGACAATAGTGATCTCTGAAATATTTCATGAGACCTGGAATCAGTGCCTGTTCTTTTCATAGTGTTAAAGGGTACATGATCAACACACAAGGGCCCTCCATAGCCATGCATTGCCTTATTTTCCCAAAGTCATCCATGGTTCCCTTAGATTTCTGAAGTAGCACTTTCGTGATAATTTTTATTAAAAGGAACTCCTTGTTATAGATGGCAGTTCCCCAGGCAAGAACATTGGAATGGGTTGCCATTTCCTTCACCCCCAGGCTCCTCTGTCTATGGAATTCTCCAGGCAAGAATGCTAGAGTGGGTTGCCATTCCCTTCTCCAGGGGATCTTCCTGACATAGGGATTGAATGGGATTGAACCCCGGTCTCCTGCATTGTAGGCAGATTCTTTACCAACTGAGCCACAAAGGAAGTTGTATAGTTAGTTAGCTTTCTATTAAGTGGAGGAGAAGGGATGGCGGCTCAGTCAGTAAAAGAATCCACCTGCAATATGGGAGGCCTGGATTCAATCTCTGGGTTGAGAAGATTCCATGGAGAAGGGCATGGCAACCCACTGCAGTATTCTTGCTTGGAGAATCCCTTGGACAGAGGAGCCTGGCAGGATATAGTCCATGGGATTTCAAAGAGTCAGACATGACTAAGCGACTAAGCACAGAGCAAGGGGTGAAGGGGCTTCTCAGGTGGCCCTAGTGGTAAAGAATCTGCCTGTCAGTGCAGGAGACATAACAGATGTGGGTTTGATCCCTGTGTCGGAAGATCCCTGGGAGGAGGAAATGGCAACCCACTCCAGTATTCTTGCCTGGAAAATTCCATGAACAGAGGAGCCAGGTGGGCTACTGTCCATGGGGTTGCAAAGAGTCAGACACGACTGAGAAGTAAGTATGCATGCATGCACATGAGCACACACACACACACACACACAAGGTATGAAAAATCACTTTAGGTTGTTTTCTTTTGATATCTTGGAAGGAAATTAGCTTTCTTAAGTATTTAATACTTAAATTAGTAGGATTCATGTGCTTTGATTCAATTTTTCATTCCAGTGGCAGCTCTACAACTAACTAGCTTTGTATTTCAACTTTTTTTAAACTTCATATTTGCATCTGTTAAAATATGTGTCTGGAGTAAGAGAGAAGTGATCTAGGGTATTATCATCTGGAACGTCTCTCAGTTCAGTTCAGTCACTCAGTCATGTCCGACTCTTTGAGACCCCATGAATCGCAGCATGCCAGGCCTCCCTGTCCATCACCAACTCCTGGAGTTTACTCAAACTCATGTCCATTGAGTTGGTGATGCCATCCAGCAATCTCATCCTCTGTTGTCCCCTTCTCCTCCTGCCCCCAATCCCTCCCAGCATCAGGGTCTTTTCCAGTGAGTCAGCTCTTTGCATCAAGTGGCCAAAGTATTGGAGTTTCAGCTTCAGTATCTGTCCTTCCAATGAGCACCCAAGACTGATCTCCTTTAGGATGGACTGGTTGGATCTCCTTGCAGTCCAAGGGACTCTCAAGAGTCTTCTCCAATACCACAGTGCAAAAGCATCAATTTTTCAGTGCTCAGCTTTCTTCACAGTCCAACTCTCACATCCATACCTGACCACTGGAAAAACCATAGCCTTGACTAGATGGACCTTTGTTGGCAAAGTAATGTCTCTGCTTTTTAATATGCTATCTAGGTTGGTCATAACTTTACTTCCAAGGAGTAAGAGTCCCTTAATTTCATGGCTGCAGTCACCATCTGCAGTGATTTTGGAGCCCAGAAAAATAGTCAGCCACTGTTTCCATTGTTTCCCCATCTATTTCCCATGAAGTGATGGGACCAGATGCCATGATCTTAGTTTTCTGACTGTTACTAGACTGAACTAAATTAAACTAAAATTTCAGTTTAATATTTTATCCCATGAATACTTGCTTTTATTGTGTAGCAAGTCACAACTGTAGAACATCTAGTTTGCAAAATATATAAATATTTCCATCTGAGCCTGGAGATAACCTTATAAAATAGTCATGGTATATTTTATTATATTCATTTTAGAGATAAGAAAACTGAAGATTAAAGTTCATATAAGTCACAATTGACAGCAGAGCACACTCTTTTGAAGCAGGGCAGATGTGGTCCAAACAGCTGCATGGTTAAAAGGGGACAGAATCTAAGGCTAATTATTCCCTTAAAACGATCTCCCCTTGAACACAGCCTGGGACTCATATTTCCATGGCTTCTAAATATAGAAGAAAATCTTAGAATTTGGATCATACTAAATACCTATGACAGTGTGCCACTTCGTGGTTAAATCATTTGCCTTCTATGTTCTTGACAGTCAGGAGGCATGGCTGGGGTGTGACGATAATGGAGAACTTTATCCTTGTAGTTTGCTTTTTAGCAGTAGTTTGCCAGCCTGGCTGAGAAAACATACATTGTTAGTGCAATAGATTGAGTTTGCACAAGGATCATGGGTTTATGTTGGGTATTGAATAGAGAACAAGTCAGGCACTACTAACACCTTGAAGTTAGAAGAGCGTAGATTCTAGTGTCAGACTGATAGAATTCACGTTTCACTTGCCATTTACTAGCTGTTTGACCTTGGGAAGTCAATTAACTTCCATGTGTATTAGCATTACTGTCAGGAAAATGGGAATAAAGTTTTATAAACCTCAAAATTATGAATGGTAAGTGAATTAATAAATATGCTTTGTTTATAGTATGTACTAAATAGGTATCCAGAATTATAATAGTAAAAGTTAATATTTACTGGCTGTTTCCTTTGTCAGACATGAGTTCAGTGATTTACATACATCATCTTGTTTAACTCACTGCAATCCCTGAGATAGAGACTATTTAATGCTCATTTTGTAAGGAAGAGCACTATAGAGAAGTTAAATAATTATTCCTAAATTCACATCAGTTCAGTTCAGTGACTCAGTTGTGTCCAACTCTGTGACCTAAATTCACATATTCCTAAATTCACATAGCCAATAGGTGTTAGCACATCTCTTAAAACTATGCCCTCACTTCTATGCTAAAAACGGTATTTTCTAATAGAAGTATTTTAGAAAAAGAGAAGGCAAAAGTAAGAAGCCCTGTTTCAGAGCATTCTGGGCTTTTAAGCTGACAAATTAACCTCTACATTGCAAACTTTGCCTTTGATGATTTGCCTTAAATGTTGTCAATAAATGGTTGATATTGTTGATATAACCTTTGTCTGTGGTATATTATTTTCAAAGATTAACTTCTAAGTGTATTTTTTAAATGCAGGGACTCTGATTTCATTGTAACTGTACAGACGATGAATGTTTAACACTGAAGATCCATGATTTTAATGTTAAAGATGAGTTCTATTATAATCAAAAGAAAATGTTGTCTCAATACAGATGCCTGGAGTAAATTTTGGTTGCAATGAGATGGGATGATTCTTTTATTTATGTCAGTTCTTTCAATTGTGCACTGCATGTTAAAATTCTTTACAATAAAGGATTATTTTTCTTACATCTCTGTAAGCTTATTATTTCCACAATCTTTTTAGTAAGAAAGATGTTCATTGAGAACACAGATGTTTCAGACTTTAAGGGAGGTTAATGTTTTAGGGCAATGGTCTATCTAGTCAAAGATATGGTTTTTCCAGTGGTCATGTATAGATGTGAGAGTTGGACTGTGAAGAAAGCTGAGCACTGAAGAATTGATGCTTTTGAACTTTGGTGTTGGAGAAGACTCTTGAGAGTCCCTTGGACTGCAAGGAGATCCAACCAGTCCATCCTAAAGGAGATCAGTCCTGGGTGTTCATTGGAAGGACTGATGCTAAAGCTGAAACTCCAATACTTTGGCCACTTGATGCAAAGAGCTGACTCACTGGAAAAGACCCTGATGCTGGGAGGGACTGGGGGCAGGAGGAGAAGGGGACGACAGAAGATGAGATGGCTGGATGGCATCACCAACTTGATGGACATGAGTTTGAGTAAACTCCAGGAGTTGGTGATGGACAGGGAGGCCTGGCATGCTGCGATTCATGGAGTCTCAAAGAGTCGGACATGACTGAGCGACTAAAGTGAACTGAACTGAATGTTTTGGAAAGCGTAAGCTTTAAAAATAACTTAGATCCATTTAATTTTAATGTCCTTGAGCAAATTACTTAAACTCTCTGAATCTATTTGTTTATAACAGAAAGATTTGTTTTAACTTCACTTAGCAAGGCTATGTCAAACATAAATACTGTGCAAGGCACTTTATAATATTCCTGTAAAAGCCATTGCTATTAAGACAGGTCTGTGTAGTAAGACACGAATCTGTATGATCCCATCTATATTAGTCACAGCTATTCTATTGATTCTGCTTCTGCAGAGAGCTCTGTCTCCCTCTCTCTCCCTCCCTCCCCTGCCAGCTACCTGTATCTGCGTGTGCTGTATGTGTGTGCTCAGTTGCTTTAGTCATGTCTAACTCCTTGTGACCCATGGACTGTAGCCCCCTAGGCCCCTCTGTCCATGGAATTCTCCAGGCAAGAATACTGGAGTGGGTTGCCGTGCCCTCCTCCAGAGTATCTTCCTGACCCAGGGATTGAACCCAGGTCTCTTACGTCTCCTGCATTGGCAGGGGGGTTCTTTACCACTAGCACCACCTGGAATATATCTATCTAAATATATAAAAGAGAGAGAAAAAGAGACCTCTTATTTTCTCTATGTAGATATCTATACATATTTATACCTATAAACATCTCTATATTAGATAACTCTTGATAATTATTAACTAATTACTAATATTGACTACTATCATTAACTGGCATTAAATACTAATTATTATGACATGGTAGGAGTTATTAAGTGTGAAATTTGTAGGGCTAGCCAGTAGGCTAGAAATTCAGGAAGGGTTGTTATTACAGTCTTGAGTCTAAAATCTCCATGTGGGCCAACTGGCTGGGATATAAGACAGTGCTTTTATGTTGCAGTATTGAGGCAGAATTGCTTTTTCTTTAGGAAGACTGTCTTTTCTCTTAATGCCTTCAAACGATTAGATGAGGCCCATCCATTATGGACAATGATTTGCTTTAACTAAAGTCAAATGATTATAAATGCTAGTTACGTCCACAATTACCTTCACAGAAATACCTAATGTTTGACCAAATGTCTGGGCCCCATAGCCCAGCCAAGATAACACACTGTAATCCATGACGTGAAATTTTTTTCTTTTCCTGGTGTTAGGGTCACAACTACACTAATAAGCATTCTAGTCGGCTATGTTACAGTGTTAATGATGCCTTAAACCCATTCCACCGTCAATTGAGATGGAAGGATTGTTAATGGCAGGCAAATCATAGGAAAAAGCAGCCTCTGCTGTCGGAATTCCCAGCACTAACTGAGTCAATAATTGATAACTGGGCAAGGATGGCAGACGTGATGGCACGGGACTGAAGCCAGGAGAAGCGCACCTTGATTCCTTCAGAGTTGCTTCTGGGCTCGTCTTCTCTTTACTGCAGCTCAAACCAGCTCCCCCTGGGAGATTGAATCCTGTTCTCACAAAGGTGTCCTATTACTGTTATGTGAAAGCAGTTCCTTGAAGTAGCACTCTGAACTCCCTATTATGTCAGGATGATGGAGTCACCTGTCTCTTAGCAACTGCTGTGGCTGCCTCATTTCCTGGGAGACCCTGGCTTTGCAGATGACAGATCATCATTTGCTTATCTGAGTCACATTTGAGATGTAGATAGTACTTTGGAAGGAAACATGGGAGTCACTCTTGATTTCTAATATAACAACTGTAGGTATCCACCAAAGAAGGTAATTCCAGTACTGCCTTTTTGAAATGAGATCCTAATGTAGCGCCTCTTCTGAGTGTTTACCTTTGTTACGTCTTCTGAGTCTTTGGTCCACATGCTTGGTAGGCACAATACCATTCCACTGGGGCTAGATATTCTTGAAAGAAAGTAAGTACTGGCCATCCAAGTCCTGTAGAAAAACATTCTTGGGTACTTGAGGGTGTGTTGCTACCGATGGTCATCTCAGATGTAGTCCTCAGAAAGGCAATCTATGGTAATAGGTTGATTTGGGGCCAGTGTATAGTTTCTTTATTTACTTAAAGCAATTTTTCCATAGGCAGGGTCCTGTGTGTATATTTAAAAGTCTTTTCAAAATAAAAACCTGTATCTGCAGGATAAGAAGTTGAGTTCAGATACTGGTATGTGGTCATTGTTTCATTCATGTGGACTCTCTAAGAAAATAATGCCTTTGGTATTTGAGGAGAAAATTCCCATTGAAGTCTTTCATCTTCAAAGTCATCCTTTTTGTTCTACTGAGGGCTGACAGATGGTCACCATGAGGTTTTTGCTTCCCAAGTGGCATTAGTGATAAGGAATCTGCCTGCCAATGCAGGCGATGTAGATACTCATGTTCAATCCCTGGGTCAGGTAGATCCCTTGAAGGAGGAAATGGCAACCCACTTCGGTATTCTTGCCTGGAGAATCCCATGGACAGAGGAGTCTGGCTACAGTCCATAGGCTCACAAAGAGTTGGACTGAAGTGACTAAGCATGAGGGCTGACTAATGGCCACCATGGGGTAGTTGTATAGACTGGTTCCTGAATATAACACTTGCACCAAGGTCTCTAGTGACAGGGAGATTCCCCTCCCTGTATAGGTTGCAGACAGGGCCTTGTCAGGGATAACAGGCTACTGTGGGGTTGCCCTGGCCCTTTAACTGGTGGGCATGCTGCTGTGACTTGCAACCAAAGAGGGCTGCTGCCCATCCAGGTGCTCTCAAGGTTGGTGTGATGAGAATGTTTTTGGAGGTGATAACTTCTGCACACACCTCCTGAGACCATTTGTAATGCCCTTAACATGTTGTATTGAGGTGGGTAGATAAGACTCTGAGGAGATAGGTTCAGGAGTATTAAAAACGAAATAAAAGTTTTGTTCCAAACTGCATCTCATGCACAGCCATGGGCCTTAGGCTGGGTTTCTCCTTGCTTGTTTCATTTGTCCTTCTCGAGAGACTTAGAAGAGAGCTGCTTCTGCTGCCTTGGGGACAAAAGATATCTGATGCCCTGGGAGGCAGATGGGGAGTCTGTGTACTGACACTGTACACAACTCCCCCGCCCCCCATGGAAAAGTGACTGTCAGCTAAACAGAAGATAAATGAACTCTGATGCTTCTTTAAAATTATATGACCACTAATGTCTTGACTTTGTTTCAAAACTTGAAGGGTAAAAAGGCAACAAAAGAACATTCTGCTTAATGGCAGCTCTGTTATCACCGAGACACTGAAACATAAGCTTTCTTCTGCCTACCTCATCTTCCTAGTGAGGTGATTTATTCTAATGTTGTCAGTCTAATCAAAGAACCCAATCTTTCTCCCAAGAGAAAAACGTCAACTCCAGATCGAGAGAGAGATGGTTTGATAACAGAGTGTCAGGGCTTTCTCATGGTTCTGCGCTTTTATCATTAAGCTTAATCTTTCCTTAATATACACACCTGCACACTGACATAGCTACATCTGAAGTTTAAAAGGGAATACTTTGGTTCTTGGAAAAGAGAGTTTCATCTGGTGGTTTAGGACCTCAATTTTTCAAATGATTTCCATGGGATGTGGCTACATGAAGGTGGTCATTTCAAGGCCCTTATAGAATTTTGATAAGCTTTCCACATTTTTACTCATTCCCTTGTAGCATACTATCTGTGATCAACATTTGAACAGCTATCTGTGAAGTTGATAATTTTGTCTCTTGTGTCTTGTTTTCTTGAAGCCCCTTTAGATGTCTCTGTGATTATCATCTGAGTTTCCATTTTAATAAATACCCACTGTTGTTCTTTTAATAATTTTGCTAGTGTTTTGTATTTTTTTCCTCCTTTGAGAAAAGTCTTTCTTTCATTGGCAATTAGGCAACATAATTAGGAAGATTTCACCCACAGCTACTGGAAATAGCTGGTGGTTGGGACATTTGTGGAGTGAGTGTTGGACATGGGAATGGTCGTACATGTGGTTAGAAGATTATGCCCGGTTGCAAAAGCTCACACCATACTTTCACAGAAAAATCATGGTAATCACAATCAGAGTGCCAGGAGCAATAAAGCTTTCACTGTGTTGTAGAGGTCAACCTCTCTAATCTCTGGGTGAACCTGAGTGCCTGTGTTGACCTGCCGCATGCCTTTGTTTAAAAATTGCAAAGTCTATAACACAGTACTAAATTCCTGGGAAATCCATATTTTTGATACATATAATAACATTCTTATGTGTAAGCTAGATTTTTATTTGCCAAAATCTTAATATTTGGCCGGGGAATGGTGACTAACTTCCCACAATTAGCTACAGAAAGTTAGGCTTTAGTTAAAAATGTTCTATATTTTATTTTCAGACAAAAGTGCTGAGTACTTTGGCTGGCTGGAGTGCTTTGAACTGAACCTTGTGTCTTTCATCCAAGTGTCTTACAGTCACCGTATTTCTCATTTAGATACACGACTGCCTTAGGAGATAGGAGTAGAATAATAGTAATCCTTTGTAGATAAAGACTTGGAATATAGAAATTTGAAACCATGTGAAACAATCTGGGAGCAATGGTAATAGTAGCTAGAATTCCTACACAGTGCTGAAAAATGGACTGAAATGTTTTCTATACAGCAGGTAACCAGGCTTCCCTTGCTTCCAGCACACGCTGAGGGTCTTGGGTTTTGAATTATGTGAGGATTATTTCAAGCCTTCATTAAAGTTCAGCTTGAAACTCCTGAGTTCAGGTTGCCTGCTATTGCAGGCTGACTATAGGCATTACAGGGCTCTCAAAGGACCTTAGCTTTTTCTGACACCAAAACAATCTATGCCCAGATTCCCCTTAGAGAGTCAGGACCAGTCAAAGCCATCTGTGCCTCCCAATTCAGTGATCAACTTCTTCCAGAAAACAAAGTTCTGTGATTTAAGCATCTGTATTTTTTGTTATTTAATTTCCATGCTGTTCTGTGATTCTTACCAAGCTTCATGGCTATGCTGCTGACCTTCCACAGCAATAAAATCATGGTGCCCTCTTGGAACCCTGTTCTATTATAGATTGCCTTCCTGCATCTTTAATATCTTCATATTACTCCATGGTATGCTGATAAATATTTAACAATGTGCTGTCTGAAAAAAAGACATGTGTATATATACACATCAGTTATTAATATTTTCAGCAATATAAAGAATGTGGAACATACTGTTTGCAAATAATGCATGATATTATTTATTGAAAATTCTATATACCCAATGCATTGACACAATATTTTCAAGATTTTCTGCTGAACTCCATTAGTTTAATAACCAACTAATGGTTGCAGATAGACATAAATTTGACATGAATATTGGTTGATACTTTCATTTGCATGGGTAGATAAGGTAAAAGTGAAACAATGAAGGCATATGTTAGAATCGTGCTCATTTTTCAATGACATGAGTGACTTCTTTGCTGAATCAGATAGTGGTTTAAAATACCATGAGACTATTTTCTCAAATTTTACCTTATGCAACTCACAATAAAGTGTCAATGGACATGACGCACTTTTAAGTTTAACCTGAATTATTTTCTCTACAGTTTCCTTAAGTCTACACCATGATTTGGTAAACTTTGTCTTAGAAATCCAGGTATTAAATATTTCAGATTTGGGATCACAGTTTTTGTGGTAATTACTCAACTCTTGTTATAGTGGAGCCACAGACATTACCACTGAGTACTGGCCGTATTCCAGTAAGAATTTATTTACAAAAATAGGCAATAAGTGGGCAAGAGTTTGTCTAGACAGTTGATATAACAGTAAATCAAGGCTTTATCTGTTAACATTTGCCAGTTTCTATGGTGTGAGACATAACCTAGACAGTGTTTTAAAAAACAGAGGCGTCACTTTGCTGACAAAGGTCCCTGTAGTAAGAGCTATGGTTTTTCCATTGGTCATGTATGGATGTGAGAGTTGAACCATAAAGAAGGCTGAGCACACGAGAATGAAAGCTTCTGAACTGTGGTGCTGGGAAAGACGCTTGTAGTCCCTGGGACAGCAAGGAGATCAAACCAGTCAATCCTAAAGGAATTCAACCTTCAATGTTCATTGGAAGGACCGATGCAGAAGCTCCAGTACTTTGGACACCTGATGTGAAGAGCGGATTCATTGGAAAAGACCCTGATGCTGGGGAAAATTGAGGGCAGGAGGAGAAGGGGGAGACAGAGGATGAGATGATTGGATGACATCACTGACTCAATGGACATGAGTTTGAACAAACTCTGGGAGAATATGATGGACAGAGAAGCCTGGTGTGCTGCTGTTCATGGGGTCACAGAGAGTCAGTTACAACTTAGCCACTGAACAACAACAGTGGTATAAAAGGCTTCCCAGGTGGTGCTAGTGGTAAAGAACTGGCCTGCCAATGCGGGGAATGAAAGAGATATATGAGTTCATTCCCTGGGTTGGGAAGATCCCCTGGAGGAGGGCATAGCAACCCACTTCAGTTCTTGCCTAGAGAGTACTGTGGACAGAGGAACCTGATAGGCTACAGTCCTTGGGGTCACAAAGAACCAGACACTACTGAAGTGACCTAGCACACACATAGCACATATGCATAATGTAAGAACTCCATCACAGCAAATTTCAAGCTGCCAGGATGATGTTACTGAATGTGTATTAGGAGAGGGATGTGCAGTAGCCCTCATTATATTATATTTCGACTATATAGACATAATTGGTGGAAGTAACCTCAAGAGCATGGTTAAGTTAAAATGTAATATGTTAGAAAATGAGAGGTTTTGAGCATTTATTACCTTTGGTTTTAATATTACTACCTTAATTGTAAGGTCATATAGGCTAACATTTGATGATCATTATGTTTAACAAGGGCTTCCCTGACGGCTTAGATGGCAAAAATTCTACATGCTATGTGGGAGACCTGGATTCGATCCCTGGGTTGGGAAGATCCCCTGAAGGAAGTCATGGCAACCCACCCCAGTATTCTTGCCTGGAGAATCCCCGTGAACAGAGGAGCCTGGCAGGCTACAGTCCATGGGATCTCAGAGTCAGACATGACTGAGTGACTAAGCATAAGCACATGTTTAACAAACAACTCTCAATTTACAAAAATAGGTAAGAAGAAACAATAAAAAAACTAAGATCATGGCATTCCCATCACTTCATGGCAAATAGATGGGTGAAATGTAGAAGCAATGACAGATTTTTCTGGGTTCCAAAATCACTCAAATGGAGACTGTAAGCATGAAATTAAAAGATGCTTGCTTCTTGGAAGAAAAGCTATGATAAACCTAGACAGTATATATGCATGCAAAGACATCACTTTGCCAACAAAGATCCATATGGTCAAAGTTATGATTTTTCCAAGAGTCATGTATGGAGGTGAGAGTTGGACCATAAAGAAGGCTGAGTGCTGAAGAATTGATGCTTTCAAACTGTGGTGCTGGAGAAAACTCTTGAGAGTCCTTTAGACTGCAAGATCAAACCAGTCAATCCTAAAGGAAATCAACCCTGAATATTCATTGGAAGGACTGATACTGAAACTCTAATCCTTTGGCCACCTGATGTGAAGAGTCGACTCCTTGGGAAATACCATGGTGCTGGGAAAAATGGAAGGCAAAAGGAGAAGAGGGCAGCAGAGGATGAGATGGTTGGATGGCATCACCCACTCAATGGGCTTGAGTTTAAGCAAGCTCCAGGAGATGGTGAAGGACAGGGAAGCCTGGCGTGCTGTAGTCCATGGAATCACAAAGACTCAGACAAGACTGAGCAACTGAACAGCAACAAGCTGGCATGAGCTGGTTCAACTACACCATTTCCTTTCCTAGTACACTTCCCATTGGAGTTTATCATTTCATACTCAAGGTCCTTCAAAGTAGGACCCATAAACTCATTTCCTAAGCACTTCATTAAGTATTCATTTATATCAGACACTCCATTGTCACTCTTGATTCCACTCCATTACTTTTATTTTTTAGATTAATTTTCATTGGAGTATAATTGCTTTACAATGTTGTGTTGGTTTCTACTATGGAGCATAATAAATCAGTCACACATAGACAAACATTGCCTCCCTTTTGCACTTTTTTCCCATTCAAATCTTCCCAGTGCAATTAAGTAGAGTTCCCTGTGCTACTTGTTTTCATTAGTTACCTGTTTTATGCATAGTATCAATATTGCATATATGTCAATCCCAATCTCAATTCCTCCCACCTCATCCCTCCTTTCCCCTTCATTTCCATATATTCCCTATCTTTGGGTCTCTATATCTGCTTTGCAAATAAGATCATCTGTACCATTTTTCTAGATTCCATATATATGTGTTATAGACAATATTTTTCTCTTTCTGACTGACTTCACTCTGTATGACAATCCTAGGTCCATCCACATCTCTACAAATGACTCAATTTAGTTAAGTAGTATTCCATTGTATATGTGTACCACATCATCATCCATTCTTTAGTTGATGGTCATCTAGCTCCATCCATTGCCTCCATATCCTGGCTATTGTATATAGTGCTGCTATGAATATTAGGATGCATATCTTTTTGAATTATGGTTTTCTGTGGTATATACTCAGGAGTGGGATTTCTGGGTAATATGATAGTTCTGTTTTTAGAATAGAATAGATAGTTCTATTCCTTGTTTAAGGAATCTACACACTGTTTTTCATAGTGACTGTATCAATTTACACTCGCAACAAGAGTATAGGGAGGTTCCATTTACACTGCACCCTCTCCAGCATTTGTCTGTAAATTTTTTGATGATGGCTGTTCTGAGCAGTGTGAAGTGATATCTCATTGTAATTTTAATTTGCATTTCCCTAATAATTAGTGACTTTGTGTATCTCTTCATGTGTTTGTTGGCCATCTGTATGTCTTCTTTGGAGAAATGTCTGTTTAGGTCTTCTGCCCATTTTGGGGTTGGATTTTTTTTTTTTTTTTAAATATTGAACTGCATGAGCTGCTTGTATATTTTGAAGATTAATTCTTTGTCAGTTGCTTCATTTGCAAATATTTTCTCCCATTCAGAGTTTAGTCTTTTCATTTTGTTTATGGTTTCCTTTGCTGTCCAAAAGCTTTTAAGCTTAATTAGGTCCCATTTATTTATTTTTGTTTTTATTTTCATTACTCTAGGAGGTGGGTAATATGTTTTAAATATGGACATTTACTGAGGAGTGTAATAAAACATTGGACTCCTGCCAATGAAATCTTTTAAGGTTTTTGACTGGGTTAATATTGTGGGAAAAATATGAGAAGAAATAACAGCATTTTGTTAAGACTTACAATCCAAAAGCAAATAGCAGTATATTAATACAATCTTTTTCTCAGTATCTGCTGGAGATTAGCTCCAGGAACATGTATCTTTTTGAATTAGTGGTTTTATTTTCTTTGGATGTATACCCAGGAGTGGAACTGCTTGATCATATGGTAATTATATTTTTAGTTTTTTGAGGAACCTCTATACTGTTTTCCACAGTGGCTTCACCAGTTTATGTTCTCACCAACAGTGTACAAGTATCCCCCTTTCTGTACATCCTCATCAACGCTGGTCATCTGTGGTCCTCTTGAAGCTGGACATCCTGACAGGTGTGAGGTGATAACTTACTATAGTTTTGATTTACATTTCCCTGGTGATTAATGATGTTGAATATCTTTTCATGTGCCTGTTGGCTGTCGGTATGTCTATTTTGGAAAAATGTCTGTTTAGATCTTCTGTTTTTTTAAATCCAGTTTCTTCTTTTCATAAGCATTTCTGTGAGGTGTTTATATATTTTGGATGTTAATCACTTATTGGTTATATCATTTGCAAATATTTTCTCCCATTCACTAGATTGTCTTTTTGTTTATGATTTCTTTACTGTGCACAAGTTTTAATTAGGTTCATTTGTTTGTTTCCTTTTGTTTCCTCTGCCTGAGAAGACATATACCAAGAAATTTGCTATAATTTATGTCAAAGAATGTTCTACGTATTTTTTCTTTTAGGAATTTTCATAGTTTCTGAACTTACATTTAGGTCTTTAATCCATTATGAGTTTATTTTTCTATGTGGTGTGAGGAAATGTTCTAATTAAATTATTTTACATGTAGCTGTACAGTTTTCCCAATACCACTTATTGTGTGTCTTACATATTGTATGTTCTTGTCTCATTTGTCTTAGATTAATTGACCAATAAGTACATGGGTTTATTCCTGGGCTCTCTGTTCCTTTGATCTATGTATCTGTTGTGTGGCCAGTACCATACTGTTTTGATGACTGTTGTGTTGTTGTGTAGTCTGAAGTCAAGGAGCTTGATACCTCCAGATTTTTTCTTTATTGCTAAGATTACTTTGGCGATTTGGGGTCTCTTGTCACTCCATACTTATTTTAAAACTATTATTTCTAGCTGTGTGGAAAATGTCATGAGTATTTTGATAAGAATTGTATTAAATATGTAGATTGCTTTTCTTAGTATGGCCATTTTAATAGTAGCAATTCTTCCAATCCAAGAACATTGGATGTCCTTCCATTTTTTCTTTCTTTTGTTTTTGTATCTTCACTTTCTTTCATCAGTATTTTGTAGTTTTCAAAGTATAAGTCTTTCCCCTTTCTGGTTAAGTTTATTCCTAGGTATTTTATTCTTTTTGATTAAAATTGTAACTACTTTCTGCTTTCTCTGATAGTTCCCTATTAGTGTTAATTATGAATAAACTATTGTTGCACAGCTTTACTGTGTTCATTTATTAATTCTAATGGTCTTTGTGTGGAATCTTTAAGGTTTCTTATGTATAGTATTGAGTCATTTGCAAATAGTGACAGTTTTACTTTTCCAATTTAGATGCCTTTGCTTTCTTTTCCTTCTCTTTTTAGGTCTGATTGCTGTAGCTAGGACTTTTAATACTGTGTTATATAGAAGTGGTAAGAGTGGGCATTCTTGTTCTGTTCTTGACTTTAGAAGAAAAGATTTCAGCTTTTCACCATTGAGTTTGATTTTAGCTGTGGATTATCATAAATAATCTTTATTATGTTGAGATATGTTTCCTCTATACCCAATTTGTTGAGAGTTTTTATCATAAATTGATATTGAATTTTGTCAAATGCTTTTACTATATTGAGATGATCATCCAATTTTTATCCTTTGTATTGTTAATGTAATCCATAGCCTTCGCTATATACTTGCCTTTACTAATGGAATTTTTCCTATAATTTCTTACTTCTTGTTCTAGTCTTTTCCACTTGAAAAAAAGATGCTTTACTGTTTCTTTTACGGTCAGTTTTGCATTGATGAGCTTTTAGTTTTTGCTTGTATCTTCAATTCTGAATGATAATCTTGCTGAGTAGAAGATCCTAGATTGTAGGGATCCCCCCCTTCAGTAATTTAAATATATCATGTCCCTCACTTGTGACCTGCAGAGTTTCTGCAGATAAATCAGTGGATAATCTTATGAAGGATCGTTTGTATATGACTCTATTTTTCTCTTGCTGCCTTCAGAATTCTCTCTTTAACATTTGCAGTTTTCAGTTTTAATTATGATATGTCTTGGTGTGGATCTCTAGGTTCATCTTGTTTGGGACTACAAGTACCTGGTTTTGTAGGTACTTCTGTACCTGGATATCTGTTGCTTTCTTGAAGTTAGGGAATTTCTCAGCCTTAATTTCATTAGATATGTTTTCAGCCCTTTTCTCTTTCTTTTTAGGGGCCCCTATGACTCAGACGGTAAAGCGTCTGCCTACAATGCGGGACACCCGGTTTGGATCCCTGGGTCGGGAATATCCCCTGGAGAAGGAAATGGCAACCCACTCCAGTACTCTTGCCTGGAAAATCCCATGGACAGAGGAGCCTGGTAGGCTACAGTCCATGGGGTCACAAAGAGTTGGACACGACTGAGTGACTTCACTTCACTATAATACAAATACAGATGTTGGGCTTCCCAAGTGGCTCAGTGGTAAAGAATCCTTCTTTATCTGGATCTGCGCTTCCTGTACCTGGATATCTGTTGCCTTCTTGAAGTTAGGGAATTTCTCAGCCTTAATTTCATTAGATATATTTTCATCCCTTTTCTCTTTCTTTTTAGGGGCTCCTATAATACAAATACAAATATTGGGCTTCCCAAGTGGCTCAGTGGTAGAGAATCCACCTGCCAATGCAGGAGACTCAGATATGGATTCTATCCCTGGGTTGGGAATATTGCCTATAATAGGAAATGGCTACCCACTCTAGTATTTTTGCCTGGAAAATTCCATGGACAGAGAAGTCTGGCAGGTTACAGTTCATGGGTTTGCAAAGAGTTGGACACAACTGAGTGACTGAACATATACATAATACAAATATTAGTGTGCTTGATGTTATCCCACAAGTCCCTTAAGTTATCGTTATTTCTTTTTTCTCCTGTTCCTGTTGGGTCATTTCCACTATTCCATCTTCCAGATTTTCTTTGTGTTCTTCTATATCACCTAGTCAACTGTTAGTGTCTTCTAGTATGTTTTTCATTTTAACTACTGTGTTCTTCAGCTCTGACAGGTTCTTTAACATATTTTCTAATTCTTTATTAAAATTCTTACTGTTCATCCATTTCCCCCCAAGTTTGTTTAGCATTCTTATTATTAATGCTTTGAACTCTATTTGGTAAACATGTATCTGTGTTTTCTCAGTGTTTTTTCTTCTTTCATTTGAAACAGATTCCTGTCTTCACATTTTGTCTTAACATTTTCTGTTAAATTTGGTAATAGTTACCGGTCTCAGTCTTGTATGGGTTTTCTTTTTTTTTTTATATGGGTTTTCTTGTGGGGGAACATCTCTATGCAGTCTGTGTATGCCCAGTGACTTTAATGGGAGAGCTGATCAGAAGTAAGCTAAGGTCATGTTTTCCCCCAGGGTTTGCTAGCAGCTGTCACCCTGGTAGGAGGTACGGCTGGAGATGGATGGGCTAAAGCCAGAGTGAGGTATGAGCACCTCCTGTGCTCAATGGTTGTTACTGCCCCATCATAGGCAGGGGCAGAGGGAAGGGCAAGTCCCAAAGTGCCGGAGCAGCAGCCCTCAGGGTCTAGTCTTGGCTGGTTCTTTTCCCTTTAAGATTATGGTCTCCACTCTCCTTTCTATAGCACCTTCACCCCGGGGGAGGGAGGTGGGCAGCACTGGAGCAGAAGGGGCCAGAACTGTCCTCTTTTGTGGGCCGGAGTGGACACCGCCAGTCCTGGCGTGCTAGTCAGAGCTCAAGACAGTTTCTTACCCACCACCTGTGCCAGTGCTTCCAATGACATCCTCGCTCTTTCATGATTCATTGCCAGGTGTGAGCAAGCTCTGTTTCCCACAACTTCACTCTCCTCAACAACAGGAACCTTTGCCTTCATAGGGGTCTGGAGCTATGGAGTATGGAGCGGGAGCTCAGCACATCTGGGCATGCACTGAGGTGGTCACAGGAAACTGGCCCAAGCCAGAAAGCTTCATTCTGCTTCCTCCTCCTTGTTCCAGGGAGTAATCAAGCATGTGCATTCTCTGCAGGAGAGGATTCTAGGTTTCTTACGGTCCTCCTATAAGTCCCACTGGTTTTCAAGCCAGCTAAGAGGACTCGTCTTCCCAGTGTCAAACCCCAGGACTGGGTTTCCCATTCAGTTCAGTTCAGTTCAGTTGCTCAGTCATGTCTGACTCTTTGTGACCCCATGAATCGCAGCACACCAGGCCTCCCTGTCCATCACAAACTCCCGGAGTTTACTCAAACTTATGCCCATCGAGTCGGTGATGCCATCCAGCAATCTCATCCTCTGTCATCCCCTTCTCCTCCTGCCCCCAATCCCTCCCACCATCAGGGTCTTTTCCAACGAGTCAACTCTTTGCATCAGGTGGCCAAAGTATTGGCGTTTCAGCTTCAGCATCAGTCCTTCCAATGAACACCCAGGACTGATTTCCTTCAGGATGGACTGGTTGGATCTCCTTGCAGTCCAAGGGACTCTCAAGAGTCTTCTCCAACACTACAGTTTAAAAGCATCAATTCTTCAATGCTCAGCTTTCTTCTCGGTCTCCAGGGAGGATCTCTGAGACCATGTGATCTGCCTCCTTTTCTGTGTTCTCTCCGAGGGGTAAGAGTTCTGATCTGATTGCTTCACTTCCTTTCCTACCTGACTCCATGTTAATCTTTCTTTACAGCCTTGGTTATATGAGTCTTTCTGCCAGTTTCCAGTTTGTTTGCAGTGAGAATTTCTCTACATGTACTTATGTTTGATTTGTTCATGGGGGTGGGAAACTCAGGATCCTCATATGCCACCATCTTGCTCTCCTCCCTTACATCTAATTTTCAGTCACATTGAAACATGAAGTGCTTGACATTTTTCTTGCCTGTTGTGATTTAACCTCATTACCTGTTGTGGGCCACTGGCATCATTTCAATTAGTATCACCGGAATTTTTAATATGTCATCTTATTGGTCTACTTTCATACTGGAAAACCACAGTCCTGGGTTTGTATAAACATTGTTTTCTTTTTCTATACCTCTGCTAAGATTACAGGTAACAAGAGATATTAAAATTTATGCATTTTCTTTTTTGGGATCACATTCTGCTTTGCCTCCTAATCATTTGTTTATTATAATTTATGCTTTTTCGCATTTCATGTAGCCAGGATTTCAAGTCTGAACCTATATTGTCACGCAAATGATTCCATCACTCCCTTTGCCAATCTCAAGCTGGCAGACTTGCCTTTACAACTCAAGGCCTGGTTGGTTGGAATGGTGTGCCAGAGCATGTATATTGATACCTTGGAACAGTTGTCTCAGGGGAAAACTGCTGAATCTCACAGCCTAAATAGGTTCAAGAAGATATGAGAAGCAGTCTTGAGAAATATGAAGTAATAAATAGGCTGCGATCTGCTTTTCCCCTGGGAGATTTTCCTTGGCTTGCTCATCTTATTTCAATTCATATTCCTCTCTTGGGCTTCTAAATTTTGTGATTACACACCTTCAACTGCAATTTTCAAAAACAAAATAAACTTAACATGTCTGTTTCTAAAAACTGTGCTTATGCATTTCTGCCTGTCCTGAGGCTGCACTTTCTTGTGAATTTCTTCTTTTGATGTTTGCAGAGCAGACACCTGGGAGTATCCTTCATGCCTCTTTCTCCCTCATTTGCCCATGTCCATAAGGTTTCCAATTCCAGAAAAGTACACCTCCAAATATCTTTCATCTGTCTCTTTTCCAACATATTTGCCTCTCCTTTAGTTGAAAAATGCTTCTGTCTTCACTTTCCAATAGCGATCAAACTATTCTTATCCATTCCAGTAATCCTTTTCTATGTAGTTCCCAGAGTGCTATCTCAAATGCAAATTCCAAATTTCCTTTTAATAACCACTTCCAGATTACTCAAGTCTTCCAAGAGGACTTTGCCTGCCCTTTTAACCTCAGTTCTTTCTACTCCATTTTCTTAGTTTCCTAGGGTCAATTTTTTTTTTTTTTTTTTACAATTTCTCACATTCTCATATGTGCCATATCTCAATGAGAAAAGAAAACTTTTCAAGTGAGTAACAAATAGATATAGTACCCTAAGACCCAAGTGTGCATTAGATTAAAAAAAAAAGTTGGGTTTCCTTCTCTATGGCTTTTGAGTTCCAATTCATGAGGCAAGCAGAATGTTTCCATGTTTTCTCTCCCACTTCATTTTTCAAAAATTATTTATTTTTTGGTCGTGCCGGGTCTTTGTTGCTGTGAGCAGGCTTTCTCTAGTTGTGGTGAGTGGGGGCTACTCTTCCTCGTGGCACACAGGCTCCTCGTCGTGGTGGCTTCTCATTGCGGAGCGTGGCTCTAGCGCCTGGGCTTCGGTAACTGCAGCTCATGGGCTCTAGAGCTCAGGCTCCATAGTTGTGGTGCTGAGACTTTAGTCATCCTGCAGCGTGTGGAATCCTTCTCCCAGAAACAGAAAATTGAATCAGGACTTGAACATATTAACCAGCCTAAGGACTTCCCTGGTGGCTCAGAGGGTAAAGCGTCTGCCTTCAATGCAGGAGACCTGGGTTTGATCCCTGGGTGGGGAAGATCCCCTGGAGAAGGACATGGCAACCCACTCCAGTATTCTTGCCTGGAAAACCCCATGGATGGAGAAGCCTGGTGAGCTACAGTCCATGGAGTCACAAAGAGTTGGACAAGACTGAGTGACTTCACAAGGATCAGAAAAGGAAATAATATAGCTACAATATAGGCTGATAGCAGAGACAAAAGTAGTCTAAACATGCTGAAAATACATTTTTTTAAAGGGAGCATCATTTAAAAGTTACTTCATAATAGAAAAGGGAACAGAATTTTGAAGAAACAAACAATGAACATTCTTCTGAAAAGTACCACTTGTAGCCACTGCGAAATTTGCAATTGTAACTGCACACAAGAAGGCACCATGTTTTTTAAAAATGGTAAACATAAAATAGTGTGGGCCAATAGGGACAGGTATCATCAGGGTAAAATGCAAAATTAAAGGACTGTTACATGTAAACATTTTTACAAATAAATTAAAACTCACTTTAAGGGCAGTGAAGAATGTATGTTCACCTGAAGAAAACTAAATTATTAATGTGAAGGAAAAAAAATATCCATACTATGCCAGAGGGAAAGTTCAATTAGATGAAAACAGTGAAACAGAAGATCACAGATATGGACAAGAGAGAATGAAGACTCAATTTGTTATGACTTGTGATTCTAAAGAGAGCCTAGAACAAAAGAAAGAGAAAAAGAAATCATATGTAATAAGACTTTTCAAGGTGGAAATAGAATAACTTTCTTATGATGGAATAAAGAAAATAAATAGCCATACTTCAGTGTGCTCCGGTAAGTTTTGAACCTCAAGAACATATGTGTAATCTACAGGTGTTTAGGCAGGAGGGAAAAAAAAACACCTACAAGGGCAATTGATGCCACTGAGAGAGGGCTTGGAGAAGTTTAGCTCTCACCCGCCACTTCAGAAATGTCCAATCAGTTTCCAGCCACACCAAATAAAGACAAATTTTTAAAACATACTTATGTTGCAACCATGGTCTTAGGTTCCTAAACACTCTACGAGATCGCTATACCTAATGCTACCCTGTGAAAACATTCTGAGGCTAACACTTTTACAGACATACCTGACCAAATGAAAAAGGGAACCAAAAATAAACGAAGAATGGGGACCACACTATAGAAAAATCACTAGAGGTGAATGCTGACAAACATGTTGAGTTCATTTGTTCTGCAGATATTTATCAAGTGCCTCTCACATGAAAATCACAGAGCTAAGAACTAAGCTTTCAATAAAGAACAAAACACAAGGCCTCTGATCTCATGGAGGAAACATGATAAGTATGGGGGACTCTATTTTAAAGTTCTAGAGAATGGGATACCTGCATGTTCCCAAGAAAACTCTAATAAGGAAGGGCTTTGCAAAGTGATGCAAAGGTAGTGATGCAAAGGATCAACTGGACTAGCCACTTAGTGTAAAGCACTTCAGCCTCTGAATTTTTGTTGTTGTTGTTGTTTGCAGGAGGTCATGGAACAAATCACTTATGGTTGCTGCTAGACAGGTTTCCTTTTTAACACTTAAATGACTCGATCCTAGGGGGAAGAATTCACCAGAAGCTGCAGCAGTTCCCACTTAGAACCCATTGTTTCCCCACAGCTTTGTGGTGGAACAGCAGGGGTGAAGAGCTCCAAAACTGTCCCATTTCCTGACCAGGCTTACTTGTTAGGAGATACAGAACTTTCAGTGTAATGTTTTATAGTCTTCATGCGGAATGGGTAGAGATAAGGATGCATTGACGGAGAAAGCTCCACAGTCCAGATATGAGAATGTTTGCCAGGTCATTGTGTGAAGTAGTTTAAATGCTCAAGGGACCACGCTCTGAAGGTAGATCTTGGCTTTGCCATTTTCTAGCTGATTGCTCTTGATAAGTTACTTAATTTCTCTTATTTTTAATTTAATCCCTCTTGTTGTTGTTTAGTCACTAAGTCACATTTGACTCTTTGTGACCCCATGTACTGTAACTCACCAGATTTCTCTGTTCATGGGATTTTCTAGGCAAGAATATTGAAGTGGGCTGCCATTTCTTTTTCTACGGGATCTAAAAGATTACATGTGATAATACATGTGTATAATTGCTAAGATTACTTCTGTGGCACGTGTCTATATGTTGGTCTATTTTTTTTTAAACTGTCCTTTTATTCATAATCAATGTAAACTCTAGACAGAATATAAATAATTTCCTTGACAAAATTATTTTCTGGTTTTTGTGGGTTTTTTTGAAACAAGAGAAATATGTAGGATGAGTACATAGGAAAAACATTTTTTTTTCTCTTGAGAAATCGAATAAGGAATAAACAAGCAGGAGAAAATATATAGCCAAACATGCTGTTTGTTATTTGGAGACAATTTACTCCTGTTTTGATTTGTGCTGAGTGATGAGCACTTAGCAATTAACAAGAAGACTTTTGTTAAATCTTTCTGAGCATTTGAAATTAGGTAATTGACATTGTGCTTCAGTGAAATTTGCTTTTCAAAGGAATTGTTGAAATGGATTTTTGTTTTTGTCTGGAAGTGCTCAATGGCATGGTTGTAGATTTTTTTCAAAGCAATCAAGTTCTGGGTAACATGCTGTGTCCTTTAGAAATGTTTAAATTTCTGTTGTTAAATTGAAACTTAAAAAGATAAATGTATTTCTTCTCTTAAAAAAGCACCTAAATATTTAAGTTTCTAGTGTCAGGGAAAAAGAATAGCTATGGTTTAATCTCATTTCAATCAAAATAATAAAAATAGTGAAACTGACCTGATATAGGGTGAAGGAACACGATCACTTTGATGCTATTTTAAGAAGATGGCTTGCTTTGGAATAAAGAGGTCGATTGAGGTGATTTGCTGTTTGTTTCTCAAGACGTCTTAGTTATGATATGGATGAAGACTTTTTAGTGCCATCTGTTTCAAAGTGGACCCTGAAATGAATTTTCCTCCATGCATTGTGGATAAATATTTAAAATACCATTTCTTCAGACCCTATGACAACTCCATAAAAATGAGTGGTGATATTTAGTAGAATTTATGTCTATAATTTCCAATCCTTATATTGTGTAGAAATAGTGTGTCAACTCAGAATAATGTAGCGCAGCAAGAAATGGTCAGAAATGAATCCTGTCTTCAGAGGATGAGTTGACAATTCTAGGCACACAGGCCGAATCTGGCCAGGTGTCTCCTTTATTTACTTTACTTATCATTTGTGACTGCTTTGGTGCTATAAAGACAGAAACAAGTAGTTGTAAAACATGCTGCATGGCCTCCCAAACCTAAGACACTTACTCTCTGGCCTTTAACAAGAAAGAAATTTGCTCTGGCCACCTGATGCTAAGAGCCAACTCATTGGAAAAGACCCTGATGCTGGGAAAGATTGAAGTCAGGAGAAGAAGGGGACAAGAGAGGAAGAGATAGTTGGATGGCATCACCAACTCAATGGACATGAGTTTGAACCAGTTCCAGGAGATGGTGAAGGACAGGGAAGCCTGGCGTGCTATAGTCCATGGGGTTGCAAAGAGTAGGACATGACTAAGTAACTGAACAACAATAACTATGAGATCCTCAGCTAGCCAGGCCAATAAGATAGAAAGGATGAACAGTAACAAGAAAGTTTGCAGAATGGGACAGATAGTGGGAAAAGGAAGAGATTAGGGCACATACTGATTGCTGACAATTGAGAATTTTAGAAGGAAGGTAGACAAAAGTGAGGCATGTTGGGAAAATGGATGAGCCATGAGGGAAGACTTTAGGATGGTTTCAGATGCTAGCTCCTGATCTTACATCTCTAGACATCAGTGGTTTTCTTTGGGCCTCTTGTTCTGGCTGTGGAGTTTATTTTTTAGCATCATAGCAGATGAAAATATGATCAGTTTTTGAACAGATAAGACTTACCTTGGCTTCGAAGACTTGTGTACTTCCTTGGTTTCCTTTTTCATCTTTTATTCCTGTATCTAGTTGCCTTCCCGCCTTTTCTCCTTCTCTGTATTCCTCATGTTTAGTCCCAGTTCTTTTCCTCCGTCTCCTCATTCTACCTGCGTGATATCACACCCTCTGATAGCTTTATCTACTTCATAGATCAGTCCTGGGTGTTCATTGAAAGGACTGATGTTGAAGCTGAAACTCCAATACTTTGACCACATGATGTGAAGAGCTGACTCATTTGAAAAGACCCTGATGCTGGGAAAGATTGAAGGCAGGAGGAGAAGGGGAGGACAGAGGATGAGATGGTTGGATGGCATCACCGACTCAATGGACATGGGTTTGGGTGGACTCACAGGTGGTGATGGACAGGGAGGCCTGGCGTGCTGTGGTTCATGGGGTCACAAAGAGTCGGACACAACTGAGCAATTGAACTGAACTGAACTGCATATATGTTGATGATTCTTACAGTTATACTGTTTTTAAGCAAAGTATGGTAGATTTTCGGAGAAGGCAATGGCACCCCACTCCAGTACTCTTGCCTGGAAAATCCCATGGATGGAGGAGCTTGGTAGGCTGCGGTCCATGGGGTCGCTAAGAGTCAGACACGGCTGAGCGACTTCACTTTCACTTTTCACTTTCATGCACTGGAGAAGGAAATGGCAACCCACTCTAGTATTCTTGCCTGGAGAATCCCAGGGACGGCGGAACCTGGTGGGCTGCTGTCTTATGGGGTCGCACAGAGTCAGACACGACTGAAGTGACTTAGCAGCAGCATGATAGATTGTAGTACTACTGTTCCCCTCGTAACAAGGTCATACACCCCTGTCCTGCTGACTTTAGGCTTAGTTACATGACTTGTTTTGGGCGAAGAAATGTGAGTTGATGTGATATACACGATGCCTAAGTGGACACTTCAAATTTGTTAGTGTGGTTTGGCTTGGCTTCCCTTGCTTCTACTGTCTGCCACAAAAGAGTATGTCTCAGAAGGGGCTGCTCCTTCTGACTGCATTCTGGAAAGAGCCTCAGCCCATCCTGTCATATGACCAATAACTGAACATTATTTTTGTGAACCATTGTGATTTTGAGGGGTGGTTGTTGTATAACAAAGCTGGCTAGAAAGCAAAATTTTAGCTAGACAGTTTTTGGTAGGTATTTTTCAGACATTTCAAATCCAAAATGTCCACAATTGAACTGACCCTACTTTATGTCCCCCACAAGCCTCTTCCTTCTCTGCTTGTTCCCTGTCATGGCAAATACAACTTTAAGACATAGCATCCCAAGCCAAAACAGTGAGAGTTATTCTAGGGTTTTCCTTCCTACTATGAACATTAAGGCATTTATTGAAGACCTATGTTACAGGACCACTGCAGGTACCGAAGATGTAGCAGGCTGCAAAAAAGATAAAGTTCCTATTTTTGTAGAGTGTTTGTGGAGGCAAATGATAAAATAATTTAATCACACACATTTCAGGAAAATGTATTAGGACTTATATAGGCATTAGGAAAATTCCTACAGTTAAGAAAATATGTAGGATAATAGGAAAAAAAATACCTGGAGACCTAATCTAGTTTGGGATTTGGAGAAAAGCAGCTCAACACATGACAGCCCTATAAGCTGTTAAATACCATACAAGTGTGTTCCTTTCTTGCCATGTACTCTGTTACTCTTTGTTTTTTTTTTTTCAAATTGAAGTTTATTTTTTTTTATTAGTTGGAGGCTACTTTACAATATTGTAGTGGTTTTTGCCATACATTGACATGAATCAGCCATGGATTTACATGTGTTCCCCATCCTGAAGCTCCCCATCCCATCCCTCTGGGTCATCCCAGTGCACCAGCCCCGAGCACTTATCTCATGCATCCAACCTGGACTGGCAATCTCTTTCACACTTGATAATATACATGATTTGATGCAAATTGAAGTTTAATTGATGTACAATACTATATGCTACAAATGTTCAGCATAGCAATTCACAATTTTTAAAGATTATATTCCATTTATAGTTATTATAAAATGTTGGCTATATTCCTTGTGTTATACAATATATCTTTGTAGCTTATTTTATACAAAGTAGTTTGTACCTCTTAATCTCCTATCCCTGTTAATAACACTGGCTTATTCTCTATGTCTTAAGAGTCTGTTTCTTTTCTGTTATATTCACTAGTTTGTTGTATTTTTTTTAGATTTTACATATAAATGATATTATACAGTGTCTGTCTTTCTCTGACTTATTTTACTTAGCATAATGCTCTCCAATTCCACCCATGTTTTTGCAAATGGCAAAATTTCATTCTTGTTTATGACTGGCTAGTATTACATTGTATGCATATACCACATCTTTATTCATTCATCTGTTGATAGACATTTGGGTTGCTTCCATAGCTTGGCAATTGTTATTAATGCTGCTAGGAACATTGTGGTGCATGTGTCTTTTCACTGAAATATAGCAAATAATCTTAAAATTTGTATGGAAACACATAAGACCCTGAACAGCCAAAACAATCTTGAGAAAGACAGAGCTGAAGGAATGATACTCCCTGACTTTAGATTATACTACAAAGCAACAGTAATCAAAGCAATATGCTACGAGCACAAAGATAGACATGTAGATCAATGGAACATACTAGAAAGCCCATAAACAAGCACACACATTCATGGCCAGTTGATCTATGAGAAAGGAGGCAAGAACATACAATAGAGAAAAGACAATCTCTTCAATAAGTCATGGTAGAAAAATTGGACAGTTATATATAAAAGAATGAAATTAGAACATTTTCTCTCACATGTAAAAAAAAAAAAACTCAAAATGGATTAAGGATATAAGACTGGGAACCATAAAAGTCCTAGAGGAAAACAGAACACTGACATAAATCATAACAATATTTTCTTTTGGACATTTCCTAAGGCAAAGGAATTAAGGGCAAAAAATAAACAATTGAAACCTAATTAAACTTCAAATCTTTTGCACAGAAAAACAAATGCTCAACAGAAAGGAAAGGCATCCTCTAAATGAGAGAAAATATTTATAAATAATATGACTTTTAAGCTGACTTAAAATTCAACATTCAAAAAACTGAGATCATGGCATCTGGTCCTATCACTTCATGGCAAATAGAAGGAAAAAAGTGGAAGCAGTGACAGATTTTATTTTCTTGGGCTCCAAAATCACTGTGAATGGTTTCTGCAGTGCCTGCACCCATGAAATAAAACAAAAACACTTGCTGCTTGGAAGGAAAGTTATTATAAACCTAGATAGCATATTAAAAAGAAAAGACAGCACTTTGCCAACAAAGGTCTGTCTAGTCAAAGCTATGGTTTTTAAAGTAGTCATGTAGGATGTAAGAATTGAACCTTAAAGAAGGCTGAGCATCACAGAACTGATGCTTTTGAATTATGGTGCTGGAGAAGATTCTTGAAAGTCCCTTGGACTGTAAAGAGATCAAACCAGTCAATCCTAAAGGAAATCAACCTTGAATATTCACTGGAGGGATTGATGCTGAAGTTCTAGTACTTTGGCCACCTGATGCGAAGAACCGACTCATTGGAAAAGACCTTGATGCTGGGAAAGACTGAAGGTAACAGAAGAAGAGGGTGGCAGAGGATGAGGTGGTGGCATAGCATCACCGACTCAATGAACATGAATTTGAACAAATTCTGGAAGACAGTGAAGGACAGGGAAGCCTGGTGTGTTGCAGTCTATGGGGTCACAAAGAGACAGACAAAACTTAGCAACTGAATGACAACAAGGGGTTAATATTCAAAATATGTAAGCAGGTCATACAACTCAACATCAGAAAAGCAACTCAATTAAAAATGGGCAGAAGAACTGAATAGATATTTCTTCAAAGACAACATGCAGATGGACAATAGGCACATGGAAAGATGCTCAACACTGCTAATCATCTGGAAATGCAAATCAAAATCACAATGAAATATTACCTTATACCTATTAGAATGGCTATCTTCAAAAGGACCACAAAACAAATGTTGTCCAGGGATGTGGAGAAAAGGGAACCCTAGTACACTTTTGGGAATGTAAATTGGTGCCACCACTGTGGAAAACAATATGGCGGTTTCTCAGAATAAAAACAGAGCTACCATATGACCCAATAATTCTACTCCCGGGTATATATCTGGAAAAAAACAATTTGAAAAGATATATGTTACTCTTTCTTGGGGTTCTTGCCATTGTTCACTTAAACTGCCTCTTACTTTACTTCCCTCTAACTCATTTCTCATGTACTTACAGAAAGACTTATCTAAACCAAAAATTTTGTTTTATCATTTTTGTGATTTAATGGTTTCCCATTTCCTTCATGGTACTATGCAAACTTAGCATGGAGTGGAGGGATTTTTACAATTTCATCCCTGCCTATTTGTGAAACTGCATCTCTGGCCATACCTGTTTTCACTGTGCTTTAGTCCTGCTGAACTAATAAAGTTTTCTGAACATTCAATGCTGTCTTTTTTTTTTTTTTTTTTTTCATTTTGAACAAGTCAAGAATATGCACATCTAATTCTTCACATGGTTACATTTTAGCTTATATTTACACACACATCAGACATCACTTCTGCTATGACACTTTCCACAACTATAGACAGAACCATAGTCTTGTCCTTTGTCCAACTTCTGCCAAGTTTAAGTTGGGCGGCCCTCATATAAGCCCCTCTACTATCCTAGGTCTGCCTCTATCCATGGCACTTAGGGAACTGTGTCATTTATGGGACTTTAGATCTTTTGGTCATTTCAAGCTCTTTCCCCCTTTTCTGCACTCTTAACACCTGTCTCATGAGCACACTATCTAACAAACTTATTTTCTCTGAAGGCCACTCTTAGGTAGTGGCTAAATTTCATTTGGGGAAAAGTGGACAGAAATGGTAGAGAATGGGCAAACAAGACCATGGGTTTTAATTCCAGACTATTTTATTTTCAATTGTATCTGAATGGTTAAAAGCAATCATCAGTAACCTTTGAGGTCATCCACAGCCAGTTTTGGATGCTGCTTCTAAAGGACATAGCTCCTAAACAAAGCATGAATCTGATTGATATTAAGATGAAAGTGAAAGTCGCTCAGTCGTGTCTGACTCTTTGTGACCCCACGGACTATACAGTCCATGGATTTCTCCAGGCCAGAATACTGGAGTGGGTAGCCTTTCCCTTCTCCAGAGGATCATCTCAACCCAGGGATCAAACCCAGGTCCCAAGCATTGCAGGCAGATTCCTTACCAGCTGAACCAGAAAGGAAGCCTGATACTAAGATAGTAGATGTTTAAAATATTGTTGGTCTACTAGTTAAAATCTTTTATAAAGATAATACCCAAATATATAGTTTAACAAGATAATACCTACTACTGTTAAGTGTACTATGAAAATGGATCTCTTAATACATTTATGATAATAATGAAAATTAAGATAACAATTGGGAAAGTCACTTGGCTCATAAGAATATCCTGACTTCTTTTCAGTAAGTTTATCTCTGGGAAATTACCCTATATAAAATAATTAGGAAGTATATTCTAAATACTCAAAGGATAAATATCTTAAACACTGCTAAATGTGATTTTACATTTGTAATGTAAGTTAAATTAAAATTTAGCATCAAATTATTTTAACTCTGAAAACTGGTTAGGTAGAATAATGTGACTCAAATCCTAGAAGTACTGAGAATATTAATATTAACAGCTGAACACTGTTACATTTTGAAACTGAACACTTTGTGATACTGGAGAACCACAGAGGGAATTCTATATTACCATCAACTCTTCATTGCTGCTAAGTTGCTTCAGTCGTGTCTGACTCTGTGCGACCCCATAGACGGCAGCCCACCAGGCGCCCCCGTCCCTGGGATTCTCTGAGCAAGAATACTGGAGTGGATTGCTATTTCCTTCTCCAATGCATGAAAGTGAAAAGTGAAAGTGAAGTCATTCAGTCGTGTCCAACTCTTCACGACCTCATGGACTGCAGCCTACCAGGCTCCTCTGTCCATGGGATTTTCCAGGCAAGAGTACTGGAGTGGGTTGCCATTGCCTTCTCCCAGCTCTTCATTAGAGGCTATTATATGAAAGATGCTACACAAGTTACTTGAGATAAATAGTTGCCTAAGACATAGGTCCTCTCTTAAAGTCAATTAATGACAGTTTTTAAACTATCATTAGACAATCATTAAATGTGATGGTTATGAAGATATTGATAAAAGGGTGATGCAGAGTTAGGTTTTAAAAAAGCAGAATATAGAATGTATTCAATTATCATAACTATATGTAAAATATTTGCATAGAAGAAAATGTTGCTATCCAGAGTCCTAATAGAGGTTGTGGTGTTTTCATTTTGTTTTTCAAATTTGTGTCATTTATAATTTTAAAAGTTTTGTTAAAAATGATAACTGTATATTGTATATGGTTGAAACATCAGATAGAGTCTTTTTTTCTCCCTAGTGCATGTAATTCTATAGATTTCCAGTAAAACAAGGGAAAATTGAGATGGCCAGGAGGTGTTGATTTTAGCAGTTTCCCAAATGTAATGAGAACATAAGAATCACTTCAGTCCTTCTTAAAAATACAAATTCCTGCCTTCTCTCTTGATTTGTGAATCAGAATCTTCAGCATAAGGGACTAGAAATTTGTACTTTTAACAAAAACCCTGGTAATTCATATGTTTGGGAAATCCTGATGATGACTCGCAACGCGGTGCGCTAGAGTTAAACTGGGAAAGTTTATGAACCAGGCCTTAACCCAGAGAAAGTATTTTAAAAGCCACTCTGAGTGCCGTAGTGTGCATCCAGAAGCAGAGAAGCACTGATTCGCAGACTGTGCTCTGCAGCTGCGGTGCCAGGAGTCCACAGCACAGTTTGGCTGATGCTGCCGTCCTAGGGTAGCTACGTTTACAGACACTCGAAAATTATTACTGCTGGTTTGGGAACCATTATTATACTCTACTTTGACAATGCTCATACGTTCTGCTGTTGTTAGCACTCAATTTACTCAGAAGACTGGTTAGTAAAATAATGTGACTCTAACTCTATAGTTGCTTAGAGAATATTAGTGATAATAACAAAAACACAATATACTGAACATTTACTATTTGCCCAGCATTATTCTAAGGCATTATATGTGTTGTCTCACTTAGATCATCTAAGTGGCCTAAAGTTACTATCCTAAATCTTCAGATGAGGAAACTGAGACATAGGAAGTTGAAGTAATTTTTCCAAGATATAAGCTATTAGAGATGGAGCCAAGATTCAAACCCAGAGAGCCTAGCTCCAGAATCCATGATTTTTTTTTTTTTTTTTTTAGAACCCATGATCTTATCCACAATTATGATTTACCTTCCAGTGTGATCTGATTCATGTTCTTAACAGAGACAAGAAGTTAATGGAGTCAGCTGGAATCTGTTGTTAAGATTGAGAGTTTGGGTTCTGGAGTAAGAGCAAGAGGGTTTAGACTCTGGTTTTTCCCACTCATTGGCTGTTTACCATGATAAAAGGGCCTTCACAGCATCCTGGGTAAGGATTAAGTTGGATAATGCAGATAAAGTACTGTGAAAAGTGGGTAAATTGTTTCCTTTGTGGAAACAAACGTCTTTTGAAAGAAGATACACATACTTAACTTGAACTCAGCTCATATATCCCAATATCTTATGCTTTCTTCTTTAGGTAAAGCATGAATGGGTAAAGAACTCTGGCACACTTCTTTCCTGCTTACCTCAACTTTCTCTTTAGAATTAAGGAACACATAAGGATTGTGTGTGGTGGATGGGTTTGGAAAGGGGCCACCTGACTATTCTAAGAATGGAATTCTGTAGTTTTTTGCTTTCAGGTGAATGGTGTTTGCTTCTCTCTCTCTCAAAGTGAGAGCAAGCATAATGTCAGGGAAGCCGTTTTCCCCCATAGGATGTAATTGGTTGTAGAAGCTGGAAACTCAAGATGGTTCACTGCATGAGGGTTGGGCACCCCTTCCTCTATTGGATTATTTTTCTACTGAAGTGTTTATGAACATCATCTAAATATCTTGAGGCAGTTACCCAGGACCTGCCTTCTGGGGCTGCCCATGTTCCCAAAGCAAAACAGACAAAAGAGCAAGCATCAATTTGCAATCAATTCTCAACTGCAAACCAACAACTCAAAACTTGCGTCAGAATGGTCGTTCAGGCAGACTCAGACTCTGGGCTCAACCTAAGTCTGAATCACTGCAGTGCCAGTCACTAGGCATGGGATATTAGGTAATTTACTTGGGTCTAATTTTTTCTCACATATGGTATAGGCATATTGGAATCTTACATCATTATTTTATTGTGAAAATTTAATAAGTTAATACATGGAGAGCAGGATGTAGTTAGATCTGTGCTTCTGGACCATTAGTATGTATATAGATCCTCAGGGGATTCTGTTAAAATGACAATCCTGATCCAGTAGATCTGGACTGAGGCATGCAGTCTTGCCTTTCTAACAGGCTCCCACGGGTATTGAAGCTGCTGTTCCACAGCAATTTCGACTGGTGCTGTGTTTAATCACTCAGTCGTGTCCAACTCTTTGTGACTCCATGGGCTATATATAGCCGGCCAGCTTCTTCTATCCATGGGGATTCTCCAGGCAAGAATACTGGAGTGGGTTGCCATACCCTCCTTCAGGGGATCTTCCCAACCCAAGGATCAAACCCAGGTCTTCCACAATGCATGCAGATTCTTTACCATCTGAGCCACCAGGAAAGCCAAAGAATACTGAAATGGGTAGCTTATTCCTTCTCCAGGGGATCTTCCCGACACAGGGATTGAACCAGGGTCTCCTGCATTGCAGGTGGATTCTTTACCAGCTGAGCTGCCAAGGGAAGCCTTTTTGAGTGTTGGGGAGATTAAATAGAATCCTAGCCCTGCCTTTTGCTAGCTGTGGGCTTTTATGCAAATTACTCAACCTCTTTGTGCCTCGGTCACTTTGTTTTAAAATGGAGATAATAGTAGTATCTACTTCAGAGTGATGTTTGAGGTATAGCTTCTGTAGTATTTGTAAAGATTTAGACATGGTGGGCAACCAATGCACATTAGCTAATGCTATTACTTTTATTATTGAATGATGAGCAGTATCTCCTCTACTCTACTACCACATTTAAATAAAGAATAAAAAAAAAAAAAGAATATATGTATTACTCAGAGTAGAGGGATGCTGGTATTGTCACTTGAAACATTGTACAGGAAGAATGTAAGCTGATACCTCCTGTCTAGTTTGATAATATAATAGAGCTTACTATATAAAAGGCATAATTGTAAGTGCTTAAAATATTTTACTAGGTGAAATTGAAAAGAGAAAAAGGCATTGATACAATATACTACCCTCCTTACCTAAGACTGTTCTCTGGAAGGTATGTATTTTTTATCATACACATTTTACATATGAGGAAACTAAGACATGTAGCTTAAGCAATAAAGTCAAGGTCATATAACTAATTAATGGAAAGTCAGGGTTTGAGCACCATCAGTCTGGTTTCAGAGTCTACACTTTTAAATACTATACCACTTTGAGTTTTATGTCATTTATCATTGGCTCTTACATTTAACTCTTTTTGTTCTGATATATAATAATTTTCTGATTAATATTACATTTAGACACAACTATGGAGAGAAAGTGAACTAGTCAGTAAAACTGATTTTTTTTTTAAAATCATGGCAACTATACTTCTGCTTATAGACATACACATCTGTCTCCTTGGGTTTATTTAATATGAATTTGTTCTTGAGTAGTGGCTCAAATTTTGGGGCTCCATAAACATTGGTTTCCTTAAACTGGAAGCCATAGGGCCAAATCCTGAATGCAGTGAGTCATCAGTTTATGGGGTCTCCTGGGAAATAGCCAGAGAGCTTCTTCTCCTCGTGGCATGACCATCACAAATGCTTTTCTATCCAGTCTTCAGAAATACCACCAGGGATGGGCTTCAAAGGACAACCAGCTCACCAGTCATTAAGATATGTCAGCTGAAATTTAGCTTTCCCACACTAGACATCAACAAAAGTTGTAGGCAGGAGAGTCAACAGAAGCAAGGGTCTTAAAAGTCACAGGAACTGAAGAAATAATATTCTCTTAAGCCTTACTTTAAAAATGAAGTTGCTTTTAGTGATTAACAATAATCAGCAATTGATTCTAGGATGCCTTGGAGGGTTTGTAATAAGTAGGCATTAAAAATTGATCAACTTCTTAATACTTGAGGCACCTTATTTAATATGTGGCATTCACAGCTAGCCTCACTATCAGATGCTTTTATCTATGAATCCCAAAGTGTAGGAACTGAGCTAAAGGAAGACCATGCTACTGAAATATGCATTCTGTTGTACTGACTTGAACTTTCATCCCAAATGCCTATTTCACTTCCTATACTTTTGAATCAAGCCTGACCACATGCAAGCCTCAAAAGATTTTTTTTTCTTCATCCCTTCTCTAGTTCACAGGTAATATAAATAACCCATTCTTTCTCATTTCTCTCTGGTCTGTAGTCTTTCGGACTTAAGATTTTAACTTCAGGGGGAAGAGAAGTAAAGAAGTAAAATTGTTCTTATTATAGACCCTTTATAACCTCTTAATCCTCCTCTCCAAGGATGACCCACAGACCCAAACAGATCTCCTATTCGTTTCCTTGGTTTTGTAATAAAGAACTATAGACTTAGTGTCTTAAAACAACATTTTATTACTTTACAATTCTGTAGGTTAAAAGTCTGGGTAACATTTGACTTGTTTCTCTGTTTAGAGCCCCAAAGTCTGAAATCAAGATGTCAACTGGGTTGAGTTTCTTCTGAAGGCTTGAGAAAAAAAAAAAAATCTACTTCCAAGCTTACTCATTGTTGCTGTTGTTCAGTCACTCAGTCGTGTCCAACTCTTTGCGACCCCATGGACTGCAGCACATCAGCTCCCCTGTCCTTCACCATCTCCTGGAGCTTGCTCAGACTCAAGTCCATTGAGTTGGTGATGCCATCCAACCATCTTGTCCTCTGTTGTCCCTTTCTCCTCTTGCCTTGTATCTTTCCCAGCATTACGGTCTTATCCATAGTTGGGATAATTCAGTTCCTTGAATTTGTAGGACTGATGCTCTCTTTTTTTTTGTTTTTTTTGTTTTTTTTTTTTTTTTGTTTTCTGCCTTTGCTGGCAGTCAGCCAGGGGCTGCTCTCAGCTTCCAGAAGCTGTCCATATCCCCAGCTATTTGATTCTCTCTTTCTCTAGTCCAGTGACAACATACCAAATCCTAGTGCTAGAAATCTCCAACTCCTTTTTCTACCAACAACTGGAAACAAAACTGTTTCTTTAATGGACTGGTGTGATTACATCAGGCCCACTTAAGTAATCTCTTTTTTCAAATTCAACTTTATGATGTAATCATAAAGTTGAAGTAGAATCTGTCCCATTCAGTCCTGTGTGGATTATACAGGATGTGTCCACCATGGATGGGAAGTCTTGAGAGGCATTTTAGAATTCTACCTATCACAGGAATGAAATGAGGTGGTAATGCCAAGGGTTGCCTCAAGTTTTGAGTCTTTGGTCAACAGTCACCTTGGCACAACTTCTCAACATTTTAGAAAGAAAGCTCAGACAGAGCAATGTTAATGACGTTACCTAAATTGTATAATCTGTTTTTTGTTCCCCCAAATTGGCCTGTTTTGTGCTTCAAAAAATCTTCATGGAATGGTTATTGAATGTCATAATACATTTTAACACAGTGAATTAATTGGATTAATAGGGTGTAGTCTATTGGACCAGGCTATTTCTCTCACAAATTTGACATCCTAGGCTTCCTGTAATGTGCATTGTGTGTTGGTATTTCTGGAAAATAGCAGCTCTGTCCTTCTCTAAACTTCATGTGTAGTCCCTCTAGGCTGTTAGGATTCTAATTATTCTTAATAGCTGTGTTATTGTTTGATGCCTCTATCAAGCAATGTTAATTGAGTTTTAGCTCATCATTCTTCATTTTTATGTCTCTTTTCTGGCAGGAAATTGCACATAGAACTAAATTTTTGTGTTAAGAAATATGTAAAATAACAGGTTTTACCTATATTTTGATATGACCTAAAGCAGCAAGAGTGCCAGTAATATATACTTTAGTTCTTGATACTTATCTTTCCTAGAGAACGAACAAGCAGAGAAGACCATGAAGATAAGGTTACTGTATAGGTGTTCGTTATCTGTTGATTAGATAATCTAGGATGCTATGGGACTGCAAATATTGTGTGCCCTTTTCTGCAACTCAGCTGGTTAATGATTCTCCTTATAAATCCCCCAGACTTCAACAAGGTATTTAAATCCTACACACAGAATATTGGGGCAGCTGTCAATGTAATCATTAATAATCACAAAGCGATTATTAAATAATAACTAGCTCAAGTGAGTTGGTAGAAGTCAGTGGAATGAAGAATAGCCAGTGTTATACTTTATTTTCAACACTCTCAATACTTGTTAAAAAGGGCACAGTGGTTGAAGCAGTTCAGTAATTTCTAGTATTTATGTGTGTTGATTTTCTATCGTATTTATTTTTTCCTTTAAAATGAATAATTGCATAGAAGTGTAAAAACAAATTTAGCATGAAAAATAAGCTCTAAGTGATTAAAAAAACAACACTCCAAGAGAAGTATAGGCAGGAGACATGACAAGGTCTGTCTCTCTCTCTTTTTTTTGTGTGTGTTCCTTGCATATAATTTCACAATGCTTTGTCTCACAATTATAACTGTATACCTTGTGTGAGCACTTATTTAACATGTATTTCTCATAATAGACTAATAACTCTGTGAGGTGTATCTCTTACAATTATCTCTATAGCACCAGCCATGACTAAGGGCACACAGAAATAATAGACCTGTCATAATAAAGCCTAAAATGAAGCCCCAGAAGATGAAATGACTCTATCAGTGACTTAATTGCACATTAGATCATAACAATACTTCTCAAAAGAAGGTAACAGAAAATTGGCTATAACATATTATCCTTAACATCCAGTATAATATAAAATTCATTGTACATGCACATTCATGATAAGACGTTAGAAGAAAGAGACCTAATGATGACTACTGTGGTGGAATTAACATATGAAAATGTTAAAAAAAAGAAATCACAGCAATGAATAGACATAATGGGTAAAGAAGTGAAATTTTAAAAGGGATATGAAAACTTACTTTATGGAGTTATAGCATACACTGAAATATATGGCACACAGGGTGGAGGTGGGATAGAAATTATAAAATACAAATGTATTTTAAATGTAAATACATTGTAAATAATGTAAATAGAAATTATAAAAAAGAGGGATACACTTAATTACATTGTTGTAAGATTCTTGTATTATACATATAGAGATAACATTAATTATAAATAGATTGTGATAAATTAAAGATGAATATTATATTAACCTAAAAAGGAGCCATTCTAAACATAATACAATGAGGTAAGTTAAAAGTTGCAATTCCATGTTTAAAAACCTGATTTAACCCTTCTCAACCATATATAAACTCTTTTGTAAAATGAAGAGACTACTTCCCAATTTCTTTCATAAAGCCAGTATAACATTGATCCTAAAACCTGGTGAGGACATTACAGAAAATAAATTTAGACTAATATCTCTCTTGAACTTAGATAGAATTATCCATAACAACATATTTGTAACTGAATTCAGCGATGTAGAAAAAGGTTAATTCATCAGAATAGCTGTAGTTAATGCAAAGAATACAAGAGTTGTTTAATGTTTGACAATCAGAGCAAAGATCTTACAGTTCATATTATAATTAATGGTAATATTGAATATTTTCATGCTAAGATAAGGAACAAGGCAAAAGTGACCCTTCTAATGTCTTCTACTCAACATTGTGCTGTTAAGGCAATATATACACATGTTTCATGTGTGTGGAATAACGTGAAAAGATGCCTAATATCATGAGTCATCAAGATAATGCCAATTAGTATATGTGCTGTTGAAGTGAGCATGGAGTAATGAAAATAATAATGAGTATGCTTTATGGATGACTCAAAGATTTGAGTGGACTTCTTTTTTAAAGATCTAGTCTCTCTAAGATACCTAAAATCCTACTCTTCAGACCTGACTAACTTGTCTTTCAGTTCATGAAAACTGAATGGAAAACTGTCTTCATCTGTGAGAGTTGGTAGACTTTCAAGAAACTGCAACATGTTCTAAATAACTTTTTACATTGAGGTAGGGAAACAAATACCTTCAGTGCTTCTTTTCAGACCAATCACTCTCTATGTTTCAGAACTTTGTTCCTTTTTTCACCTCGGTCTCCTACTGACCGACATGCAATTCCTATATTCTTGTATGTGACTTCTTGAAGTGTGTTGGAGATATATCCAAAGATTTCTGACTTTCTCTCACCCAATATATAAACAAATAGGTCAACAATGCCTACTATTAACCTCTTATTCATGAGAAAAGAAACTTCCATTTAAAAGTTCTGCAGCTTTGCAGATAGGTAAAGGATGGGGGGAAATCTGCCATAAGTCCCAAATTTATTTTGTCAAGGGTCTTAAACATGATGAAAGCAATGTAGCAACATTAAGCAGGAGCCAATAGAGCATATCTGGTAGACTTCATAACTGGTTCGTTTGGGGGCACATAAGAACTCAGAAAGAATCATGTGCAGTGCGAGAAAGACACCATTCAGGAAAAACTTACATTAAAAAAAAAATGCATGCACCAATAAAGCAATAAGCTCAGTCAAAAAGAGGAATCGAAATTGATGCTCAGGAGGAGACTCTCAACAATTTCTTTGCTTTCATCTTCTCAGCACCTGAAAAACCCTGAATCTTTGCTAGTTTAAACTGAGTAAATTCAACAGCATTTTACTTGGCAGCATTTCTAGAGAAACATGGAGGAGTTCTTAGCAATACTATATTTGTTTAAAAATCAATAACTGTAAATATTTCCTAAATAGACAAGCCTCCATTTTTGATCACTGATGTATCTCTAAACCCTATTTTATGCTGTAACATAAAATAGTTCCTCTGTCTTCTCTGTATTTCCCTTCAACTTTTTAAGAAAAATGTAAACTTTTGTGCTATTCACTTTGAGCTCATGTTTATTTAGAATTTTAGCTTTTAGTTTCTTGTGTTGCCTTTAGTTTTTATTAATTTTGTAATTACATGAGAAATCTTAGCCCACCAATAAAATAAGGAGCTAAGATAGTATATTGTGGAAACTGTAGTCTTGTTGTAATTTCCTTAGTCGAGATTCAACAATGAACCTTCAGGTCTTTTTTAAATGTGTTCTTGAAATTTAATTTCCTTTTCATTTGATAGTAGCATAAAACTAAGATATTCCAGTTAAGGCCATTTTATTAGTACACTTTATGTGTTTTTCAGTTCTAGTGAGGTACTTTACAGGGCTTTGAAATTTGCTTAGCTTGAGTGCAGCCTGAGGACTAAAATAGATATGAAAAGCAGTGGTTTTTCAAGTGTTGCTGAGTGATGGAACCTAGGACTGAGCCTGATTTTAATGATGGTTTTAGTATTTTTCTTTCTGTATCAGTGCAATCATGATAGATACATTCTGGCTGAAACATACAAATGTATACAGAGAAATGTCAGTGCTATTAGTTCTAGCCTCATGTAATTAGCAAGTTTTTCTGTGTATGAACCTTGAACTGAAGGACAAAAGTATTATTCTATGTGTAAATTTGTCATTGTTACTTTCGAATTACCAATTAAAAAAATCAAGAAAAATGCTTTCCCTGAAAAATTCTGAAACTCATAATACTCATCTTTGAATCACTAATCATGCTATCAATAGATTTCTTGAATTAAGAGGAATGTTTTCCCCCTTTCCAATGAAACAAAACATTTCAGGAGTGTGGTCAAGGTAGAGTTGATGAGCATTTGCTCTTGGAATTCTTTAGAGCTACAAAAACAGACTTTTGCTTTTAACTTTTTTGATACTCATTTGCTAGAGCATAAGGAATCAGGCCCTCAAAATTGTGTGAAAGAAGAGTTAAGGCAACACAACCGACCTCGTCCTTTATTTCATTGACTCAAAGACTGATGAGCACCAAAACGGAAACGATGGTTATGTTTCTCTTTGCCTCTTTTTTCCTAGTAATCAACTATTCATGTCGCCTTAGATTTTTAAATCATCTTGTCCTTCAGATTACTGCATTTTCCTAATCCGAGTCAAGTTCAGAAGTCTTCACAATATAAGTCAGGAAAATTCTCATGATGTCAGTGCCATGAGCAAACCAGTCACCACTGCCTTAGACTGCTTGTCATGCACTCGATGTACCAGACAGAAAAATATAATTTCCCATTGTATGACCTACTTGTATAGATAGAAGTGAAATTCAGCAGATCAGCATCAACTGGAACAAATTCCAAGGATTATATTCATACTCTCCTCTGACTCACGCCCAGTGATAAAATCCTCATATATAAATGTCTGTTATCTATATCTGAAGACAGACTCAGAATTCATGATGAAGTGCAAAACAAGAAAAGCAGATATATTCACAACATCACATTTATTTTCAATGTAAAAGTTTAAGTGAAATACTTAATGACACTGCAATCACTAGATGAAATTCAGATTAGTGATTACCCAGAAGTTCATGTGGACTCTGTAAAAACTGGATTACAGAGTACATTTAACCTAGAGAAACAAAGTCTAGAGAGCCATGGTATCTGTTTTCAAAGGATTGCCCACTGAAAGACGGGTTAAATATATTTTGTTTTGCTTCAGAGGGTATGTAAACCATACCTGATTGTGGAAGGTTATTGGATACTGAGTTCAGCTTCATAAAAAATCTAAATAATTAGTATCCTACAAGTCTGTCTGCACCAGCAGTCACTCTCTGTTGTTGAAAATATTTTAGACTCTGAATGACAATCTGCCAGGGATATTGCAAGGAGAACTGTTGATCTGGCAAGGAATTTGAATTTGTCACTTTTAAGGTTCATTCCAACACTGGTTCTGTTATGGTCACCCTAGAGAAAACATACAGTACCATTGCATCCTCTCTAGACCTCTCATTTCCTTTTGTTTACCATAGGATAATACACAGAGAAGGAAGAAAAGAAGCCCAAGTTCACCTGTTAATTAGTAGTGGAGACAGAGACATAGAGAACAGACTTGTGGACACAGGGAGGTGGGGGGAGGAGAGGTGGGACAAAGAGAGTAGCAAAGAAACATACACATTGCCATATTTAAAACAGATAGCCAATCTGTGACTTAGGGAGCTCAAACCTATGCTTTGCAACAACTTAGAGGGGTGGGATAGGGTGGTAGGGAGTTCAAGAGGGAGGGGGCATATATATACCTATGGCTGATTCATGTTGATGTATGGCAGAAACCAACACAGTATTGAAAAGTAATTATCCTTCAATTAAAACTAAATGCATTTGTTAAAAAATTACTCATGGATAACCTTGTTAGTGAAATCTCATAAACATTTTTTCCATACTACTTCTTAGCTGCTCCTGGGACCATCTTTTCATTAATATAATTCCCAAATTCTCTCACCTAATTTTCATACAGCCATCCCTTTATTCTTTTCTGAGGTCATGAGTATTTACTTTATCTGTCAGCCTTCCTTAATATAATTATTGGCTATCTGAGAATGCAAACTTAGGGTCTTCTGTTTTCACTTATGTAAAAAAGTTGCTTTTCAATGAAGCAGATTATGTTTGACCTCTCAGCAATCTTAATGCCCTCAAATTCAAGGCAAGGCTGGAAAGTGACATATTTACGGCCCAGCAGCAAATGAGTCAAAGAAAAACAAACACACTATTGTTTTTCATTAAGTACAATATATCCTTAATCCAAAACTTTTCAAAATATGTTTCTATGGTCAAATAAGCTTCAGAACATTTAGTGAGCATTTACTAAGTATATGTAGAGGTCAACTTTAGAGTTTTGTATATATAATTTAATTTTCAATTTTCATATGAAGCAAAAGTTATTACCAGTCTTACAGATGAAGATTTTGAAGAGTTCCTAGGTGCTCAGTGGAAGTGCCAAGAATTCAGCTGAGCAGGCACAACTCTATGTTTTCACTAGAAGACTTCTTAGAGGCCCGACTGCACATTTATAGTTTATCAGTCTTCACACTGGAGAAATATCTTATCAACTCTATTCCAGAAGTGTTTGACTGGAGGGAGCTTTAATGATGTGTGATGGCAGATTAGTATTTTGAGAAGCAGTATCTTAAATTATATTTTATCTGTATCACCAGTAGTCTTGGTTTTTATTAGAAATCATTTCAATAGAGGAAAAAGTTCTACCTAGAAGAATCTCCACTCTGACTTGCAATAAGATATTGTGAAATGCTCTTTGAGATTGCTTTTTATAACTGGAAGTTAGCAAATCATGCAGAAATTACAGTGGAAATAGCAGCATAATTAGACCAAAGTTTTATGTGAGTGATAATGAATGACTACTGTTTGGGATGGATTTGGAATGGTTTCTAATGGAACAAGAGATGCAGAGAGAGAATATGTCTGTAGGACATATTGTAGGACTCTGTAATACTGGGGTGACAGACACCTCATAATCCCAAGGATGCTATCTCAGCTTGTTGAACTTGTCTAACATCTCTGATTTTAGCAAAAGTTCTAATGAGGGATGGCATGCTGATATGGTCATACAATGAGGTGAAAAGAACTGCTTTGCAATTTCTGAGTTGCTGAGAAATTCTGCATATTTTTTCTTAGACTTGGAGCTGGGCTTTGGAAGCAGATGAGCTTAGAAGCTACTGGAAATTTCCACAATATGAACAAGATCAATTTGCACCTGAGATTGCAGCATCATTTCTCATTCTGGAGATGAAGTTGAATCTCCAGGTTAAAAAATGCATTTGAGAGGTGCTTGGGATATATTTCCCATGCAGATAATGAGCTTAGAAAGAGCTGATAACCAGTAGAAAGGGAACAACAACCTTACTACCATGTACATTTGTTTTTGTTCATTTACTAAGTCACATTCAGCTCTTTGTGACCCCATGGACTGCAGCACACCAGGCTTCCCTGTCCTTCACTATCTCTCAGAGTTTACTCAGACTCACGTCCACTGAGTCAGTGATGCCATTCAACCATCTCACCCCTGTTGCCCTCTTCTCCTCCTGCCCTCAATCTTTCCAAGCATCACGGTCTTTTCCAGTGAGTCAGCTCTTCTTTGCATCAGTAAGTCAAAGTATTGGAGCTTCAGTTTCAACATCAGTCCTTCTAGTGAATATTCAGAGTTGATTCCCTTTAGGATTGACTGGTTTGTTCTCCCTGTTGTCCAAGGGACTCTAAAGACTCTACTCCAACACCACAGTTCAAAAGCATCAACTTTTCAGCACTCAGCCTTCCTTAAGGTCCAACTCTCACATCTGTACTCTCACATCATAACTACTGGAAAAACAATAGCTTTGACTATATGGATATTTGTTGGCAAAGTGATGCCTCTGCTTTTTAATAGGCCATCTAGATTTGTCATAGCTTTACTTCCAAGGAGCAAGCATCTTTTAATTTTGTGGTTACAGTCACCATCCACAGTGATTTTTAGCCCAAGAAAATAAAATTTGTAACTGTTTCCATTGTTTCCCCATCTATTTGCCATGAAATGATGGGACTATATGCCATGATTTTTGTTTTTTGAATGTTGAGTTTTAAGCCAACTTTTTCACTCTCTTCTTTCACCTTCATAAAGAGGCTCTTTAGTTCCTCTTCACTTTCTGCCATAAGGGTGGTGTCATCTGCATATCTGAGGTTATTGATATTTCTCCTGGCAATCTTGATTCCAGCTTGTGCTTCATCCAGCCTGGCATTTCGCATGATGTATTCTGCATAGAAATTAAATACAAAAGTTGACAATATACAGCCCTGATGTACTCCTTTCCCAATTTTGAACCAGTCTGCTTTCCATGTCTGGTTTTAACTGTTGTTTCTTGACCTGCATTCAGGTTTCTCAGGAGACAGGTGAGGTGGTCTGATATTCCCATCTCTTTAAGAGTTTTCCACAGTTTGTTGTGATCCACACTGTCAAAGGCTTTAGCCTAGTCAATGAAGCAGAAATAGATTTTTTTTTTTAATTCCCTTGCTACTTCTTTGATCATATGATATATGAGTATATATGATGCTCAGGTAAAGAAACAGCAGTTACAACTACAAGAAAAGACAGGCAACATAACAAGGCTTATTCCTCCTTTTCTGCTACAGTGCCAGAGAGGCAAACCTAGGCAACTAGGAGGGGAAATATCCTACCATATTTACATCCATCTCAGCCCAAGTTTGTGAGTAAGAAGGTTAGCAAGACTAATAAACTTGTGTTGCTAGGTGGAATGAAGAGGGCTTTGCATCCAATGCAAAATTAAAGTATTATCTGTACTAAACTATTTAACAACAAATTAGCCCCGAAGTGATGCAAAGTTTCTAAGCTTTTTGAAACTCACCATAAACCCCATAAAAGAAAATTCTCAAAGCACCATTAGTAGCGATTACTGGAAAAAAGAAAAGTTTTGTGTCTGTATTTTATGAGATTGTTCAAATTGATCAATAAATTTTGATTAAATCTATTTAGTGGTCCTGAACAGAACTTTTTTTTAAGTTGGTCAGCGTAATTTGGGTATGTGGTGAAACAATCTGCTTTTCCCTTTAAAAATAAAATCAATTTGGAAAAAGCTGAGTCATGTTTAATCAGCCACTTGGAGAGATAGTGTAACCTAATTAAGGAAGCTGAGGCATACAGGGTTCTCATCTGTAATGAAGGAATATGGCTGCTTAGCTGTAACCAAGGGCCAAACAAAGATGCCAAGATGTGTTTCAGAGGAGGCATTAGCTCCTAGAGTAATACATAAACTAATTGTTCTGAAAAAAGATCCCTTACATGTGACTATGGCAGAGTTAATTATTATACTAAAAAGCCCTAAACTAGAACTGTCAGGTATTAATTTATCTATTTAACATTTCAAAGTAAATTGCAGTTATGTGGGTAAAATAGGTAAAGTCCAGAGGCAACAAATAACATGAGTGTTGCATCCAAGTAAAACTGAATCCTTGAGTCTATTGGGAATTACTGTGAAACTCAGGGTTACGTATAAGGAATAGCAACTTTTTTTGTTTACAGATGTTTCAATTCAGTTCAGTCGCTCAGTCATGTCCGACTCTCTGCGACCCCATTGACTGCAGCACACCAGGCCTCCCTGTCCATCACCAACTCCAGGAGTTTACCCAAACTCATGTCAACTGAGTCGGTGATGCCATCCAGCAATCTCATCCTCTGTCGTCCCCTTTGCCTCCTGCCTTCAATCTTTCCCAGCATCAGGGTCTTTTCCAATGAGCCAGTTCTTCGCATCAGGTGGCCAAAGTACTGGAATTTGAGCTTTAGCATCAGTCCTTCCAATGAATATTCAGAACCAATTTCCTTTAGGATGGACTGGTTGAATCTCCTTGCATTCCAAGGGACTCTCAAGAGTCTTCTCCAACACCACACTTCAAAAGCACCAATGCTTTGGCACTCAGCTTTCTTTATGGTCCAACTCTCACATCCATACATGACTACTAGACAAACCATAGCTGTGACTAGCTGGACCTTTGTTGGCAAAATAATGTCTCTGCTTTTTAATATGCTGTCTAGGTTGATCTTAACTTTTCTTCCAAGGAGCAAGTGTCTTTTATTTATTTATTTATTTATTTTTTGCAAGCGTCCTTTAATTTCAAGGCTGCAATCACCATCTGCAGTGATTTTGGAGCCCAGAAAAATTAAGTCAGTCACTGTTTCCACTGTTTCCCCATCTATTTCCCATGAAGTGATAGGACCAGATGCCATGATCTTAGTTTTCTGAATGTTGAGTTTTAAGCCAACTTTTTCACTCTCTTCTTTCACCTTCATCAAGAGGCTCTTTAGTTTTTCTTCACTTTCTGCCATAAGGGTGGTGTCATCTGCATATCTGAAGTTATTGATATTTCTCTCAGCAATCTTGATTCCAACTTGTGCTTCTTCCAGCCCAGAGTTTCTCATGATGTACTCTGCATGTAAGTTAAATAAGCAGGGTGACAATACACAGCCTTGACGACTCCTTTTCCTATTTGGAACCTGTCTGTTGTTCCATGTCCAGGTGGTCTGGTATTCCCATCTCTTTCAGAATTTCCCATAGTTCATTGTGATCCACACAGTCAAAGGCTTTGCCATAGTCAATAAAGCAGAAATAGATGTTTTTCTGGAACTCTCTTGCTTTTTCGATGATCCAACGGATGTTGGCAATTTAATTTCTGGTTCCTCTGCCTTTTCTAAATCCAGATTGAACATCTGGAAGTTCATGGTTCATGTACTGTTGAAGACTGGCTTGGAGAATTTTGAGCATTACTTGACCAGCATGTGAGATGAGTGCAATTGTTTGGTTTGCAAATGTTTGGTTTCTAATAAATAAATATCATTGTCTGTAATCTCAGTGGAACAGCAACTCTCTGATAATAACTGGTATTAGTAGCATAAAAAAGATGCAAAGAGAGCTTTGAATGGATTGGAAAGGTTGGTGTTTGAAGAAATGGGGTCACCACATTTTGAAAGCCAAAAGTACCAGCCATGATAGAAATATACAGTTGTGAACTATTGGGCCTCTGAATCTCTGAGACTTTACAATTTTTTCCAAGCAGCCTTTTGATTCAGAAAAGTTTTTTATAGACAAATGTCAAATGAACAAGAGGAATGTTAATGTTGGAATGTAGTTTTAAGGAAAAGGAAAAATATTGGCCTTGTATTTTCCATACAACTCAAATGCAGAAGCTTATAATCTAGCAGCTATTTGACCACAGATCTCCTAGACTAGACCATTGCAATTAGTCCTTCATCATTATTTGTAATGAAGAGCCACTGAGTCTTTTTTATCAAAGGGAAATTTGTAAGTATAAGGCATAGGAAGTGAAAAATAGGATGGAATTCCTCAAATTTTCCCTTTATCCTAGCATAGAGAGTTAATCTAGCCACAGAATTACAGCCCACACCACGAAAATTAAGCTGAAAGGCATAGCAGCTAATAGTTCTCTGCTTGCAGTGAGTTAAATCAGTTGACTTGAACAGAAATATAAAATTTGATTTCAGTTAAGCCTAGGATCATTGTCTACAATTCCACATCATACACAGCCAGCAATTTTTTTTCCCTAAAGAATAGTGTTCTTTAAACTGAAAGCCCAGTGTACATGTTCTGCTATAAGACAGTTAGAAGGGCTGTGTTAATCAAAGCCATTCCACAATGTGACCATTTCCCTAGGGCATCCTTAGTTAAGAACCAGATTTTTGAACCTTGAAAATACATGGTTATAAAGATATTTGTTGATAATTCAGTGAAATGATGAAACACTTTAAGCAAGTGAGGGAAAAAGACTCTGTACTAAGGGATAAGTTTGTTCTGTTCCTTGGGAAGCCACTATTTTAAGTTCTCTTTTGCTAAGTTTTTTAAAATGCTCATATCCAAATATATAAATCCATTTGTCACTTAATCTTAAATCAATCTAGTGACATTAAAGGCAAAGCAAAAAGTGATAGGTCCATATACTTTCTTTGTCTGGCAAACATTTCAAAAGAGGTGGTGTGGTATATGAAATAGTCTGCCACATTGAAGTAGTATAGCTTATAACATTGTTTGGAGTCTTAAATAAGAAAATAATACAGTATGACGGATAGTTTTTATTTCAAAAAGCCTCTATTCATGAAAGTTCTATTTCCTTCAAGGTCCAATGATGTTTCTTACTCTACTAAAGTAGAATTTCTGTGGATCTGTTTTGCCTTTGGTAATTAAAAAGTGCTCTTCAATGAACTGACACCTAGTTCATGAGCTCAAAGAGCTTAAAAGCTGGTTAGAGTGGCTCATATGCAGAAAGGTAGACATGAAGAGTTACGGGATTATGGCCAGTTTAGCATAAATTATGTTGATAAAATAGAGATGTAAAGTAAGCTCATGGTGAACTGCAAGGTTCAAGTTCTAGGCTTCACAAATAGATCTTGGGTTAGATGGGGAAAGATTTCTGTAAGCAAAAAGAAAAGTGAAGGGAATTATAAATGGGGGTGAAAAAGGGGCAAAGGTGAGTAAACATGTGTCAAAGAAACAGTAATTTGGGGACTTCTCTGGTAGTCCAGTGGTTAAGACTTCACCTTCCAACGTAGGGGGTGCAGGTTCCATCCCTGGTAGGGGAGCTAAGATCCCGCATGTCTAGTGGCCAAAAAAAAAAAAAAAATATATATATATATATATATATATTTATTTATTTATTTATATGAAACAGAAGCAATATTATAATAAATTCAATAAAGACTTTAAAAATGTTCCACATCAAAAAATCTTTAAAGAAAAGTAAAAAGAAACAGTAACTTCACTTATCTTGCCAAAGAACTATTATATTAGTATGTTGGGCTACAGAAACTGGCAACCACAGATTGAGTATGGCTAAAACAACAGACATTGATTTCCTCACAGTGCTGGAGCCTGGAAATTCAAGATCAAGGTGCTGCCAGGATTGGTTTTTGGCAAGGCCTTTCTGGCTTGCAGGCAGCCACCTGCCTGCAGAGTCCTCACGTGGCCCTTCTTCTGTGCCTGCACACTCTGGTATCTCTTCCTCTTCTTTTAAGAACAGAGCTTTTGGATTAGGGCCTCAGCCTTTTGCAACCTCATTTCATCTTGATTACTTCTTTAAAGGTCCTATTTCCAGATATAGTAACATTGGGAGTGACGATTTCAACTTACGAAACTGAGGGGAACAAAATTCAGTCCATTACAGCTATAAACGGAGAAGGAAATGGCAACCCGCTCCAGTGTTCTTGCCTGGAGAATCCCATGGACTGAGGAGCCTGGCGGGCTACAGTCCATGGGGTCACAAAGAGTCAGACACGACTGAATGACTAAACACACACACACACACACACACACACAGCTGTAAGGTGAACATAACACTTGCAAGAGAAGTCTGGCCAAGATTGTCAATGAAATTGCTCAGGAAATAGTCCATATCCTGCGTCTCCTGACTAGATACCATAAGCAATGATAGTCACATGCGTGGCTAGTACTACTGGATGATTCAGGGCAGATTAGCTGGCGTTCAAACCCTTCTCCTTTTCTCTCCACCTTTCTCTTGAAAAATGTATAAGAGAGTGATATTGAGATAATCTTGATTCTGTTTGGATTTACTTAAACTCAGCTTTTAATAGGGACAAAGTATCAAAACAATGTTTACAGACATCTCTTCCCTGACTTTGTAAGGAATATGATGTGTTCTTACCGTTTGGCCCCTGGACCCTGATCGTGCTATAGTCTAAGGGTGGGGGGTGGTGATTAGAAGCCACTCAGGAAGACTGCAGTGGCTGTTTGCTGGCTTTCCCCTATAGCTAGCTGCTCACCACAATCTGAATGGACAATATGTCCATGTGACTGCCTTCTAGTTAATGGAGTTCAAACAAAAATACCTAACATCACTTTAGGCCTGGCCATAAATGCTCTCCACTGATCTAAAGTCCATTAATGAGGCAAAATTAATCTATGGCATTAGAAGTCAAGAGTGGGGTTGCTTTTGGGTCAGAGGGAAGAGGTAGTAATAAGGAGAAGACAAAAAGGATGATTCTTGAAGATATTCTTTGACCTAAATGCTGGTTATATGGGTGATAATTCATGTTGCTTTATAAATGTATCTTTTTATGTTATATGTCAATGGAAAGAATAAAAAATCTCTTTTCATGGCCTTTTCCCAAGTTTTTCCTCCTTTTGGTAGGCTGTGATTAAAAAAAAAAAAATTCAGGAACAGCCAGAGAAACACGTGTTGAAGTTGGCAGAGTCTTTACTGGCCTGGGTCTCTGAGAGCTGTCCCACCTGTCTGTTCATCTATACATTAGATTGGGTTTGAGCCATTTCTCACTTTTTTAAGTTACTGGTGGTGGTGGTTTGGTTACTCAGTCGTGTCTGCCTCTTGCAACCCCGTGGACTGTTGCCTGCCAGGCTCCTCTGTCCATGGGTTTCTCCAGGCAAGAATACTGGAGTGGGTTGCCATTTCCTTCTCTAGTTCAGTTCATCGGTCGTTTAGTCGTGTCTGACTCTTTGTGACCCCACGGACTGCAACATGCCAGGCCTCCCTGTCCATCACCAACTCCCCGAGTTTACCAAACTCATGTCCATTGAGTCAATGATGCCATCCAACCATCTCATCCTCTGTTGTCCACTTCTCCTCCCATCCTAAATCTTTCCCAGCATCAGGGTCTTTTCAAATGAGTCAACTCTTCGCGTCAGGTGGCCAAAGTATTGGAGTTTCAGCTTCAACATCAGTCCTTCCAATGAATACCCAGGACTGATCTCCTTTAGGATGGACTGGTTGGATCTCCTTGCAGTCCAAGGGACTCTCAAGAGTCTTCTCCAACACCACAGTTCAAAAGCATCAATTCTTTGGCACTCAGCTTTCTTCACAGTCCAACTCTCACATCCATACATGACCACTGGAAAAACAACAGCCTTGACTGGATGGACCTTTGTTGGCAAAGTAATGTCTCCGCTTTTTAATATGCTGTCTAGGTTGGTCATAACTTTCCTTCCAAGGAGTAAGTTTAAGTTACTAGCATTATGCTAAATGTTTTCCCACTGTTATCCCATTGTCCACTGTGAAGGGCTGGGTGTAAAATGAGATACAAAGAGATTTGCAGAAACTTGCTGGGGTTTCTGTGAACATAAGCTTCATTGGCTGCCAGAGGAGCTGTAAGAAGAGACTTTCTTTCTCTAGGACTAGTGATCTTATGGTTCAGGATTTCAGGGAATCACAGCATCTTGCCATCAGAATTCTGTCATCCTGCCTAAGGCTAAAGTTGACACAAAGTTGGGCTCAAAAATAGATCGATCTTGCAATCTAGTTTGAGCAGTGCCTGAAACAGACTTTTTGCTTTCTTAGTCAAGAGGTCCTCCAAGTTGGCAAATACCTTAAAGAATTTGACTAAATTTTGATATTCATTCATTTATAGGCACACATACATACTTGATATTGATAACACCTTTTGACCTCAGTTGCTGCATCAGTAAAATAGGGTTATACAAAGGCTAAGGACATTTTGTGATCCTTCTAAATTAGGTGTCAGTGTTCTTATTTTTTGGATGAAACTTGAGGCAATCCTTGGCTTTATATAATATTACTTTAATTTTTATCTAATTATTTTAAAACACATTTGTTACAGCAAGGCTATGTTCCAGGTTTCCATTTCTGCCTCTTATAGCCTAAGCATTTTATCTTAAATTTTATCCCCTCATCATCTTTCCTATAGAAAGTACACATTAATAATATTACATTAATTTTCTCTCACATCAATGTTTTTTAAGTGAGCATTTCCTGTCTCATTTGTGCTGTTGGAAAATATTTTATAAAACTGGTTTAGAGTATAGTTTTTCAAATGTTTCCTTCACTCTTTTCTATATTAACCTCCAATTAGAATAAATGCTTACTCATTGTTGAATGGTTGATAGAAAGATAATTCTTTGAAGATAATTGTCTATCTCATATAATCAATAACTCTGTAGTCATGAAGCTTCAAGGTTCATACTATTTAGATGAAGCATAGAACTTGGAACAAATGTCTCTGGCTAATATCTTTTCATTCACGTAGATTAAAATGTCACAAAACTTACCTTCTTAATTTAAGAGTTACTATCTGAACTATAATTTTTGTTTTACTCTCTAAATTTCTCTGAATGAAAGCAAGACAAAAGTGTGATGAAATGAGAAGCAATTAGGAGGTACAGATTATGGTTCAGGATTTTCTACTAATTTGTGGTATCAGATAACTTATCCTACCTGGATCTCAGTTTTCTTGTTGTAGAAAGCCAGACAATCCACATGAACCTTGCCAGGACTAACAATCCTGCAGATAAAGAATAATGTAGATTAGAATTTGTCCTTCTGATCAAAATGTATATACTTTCTGCATCTAAGAGGCATAATCTACACACCACTTAGTCTCAATAAGTAAATAGGCAATTTCCTGATTTCACTGGATTCTCTGTTGCAACATTTGACAAGAAGGCATGTGTTTCTCAGGTTTATATGCAACTCCTGTGAACTAAGAAAGTTTAGTTAAGTCAGAATATCTGGGTTTATGGCCTAATTCTGCTGCTTACAATGTCTGTAACTTTAGGTAGCATATGATATATTGACCATTGTTTCCAAAGCTGGAGAGAAAAAAAAAAACTTCAATTCCTTATCTGAATATTATTATTTTTATTTAATCACTCAGTCGTGTCTGACTCTTTGCAAACCCATGGACTGCAGCATGCCAGGCTTTCCTGTCCTTCACCATCTCATGAAGCTTGCTCAAACTCATGTCTATTGAGTTGGTGATGCCATCCAACCATCTCATCCTCTGTCGTCCCCTTCTCCTGCCTTCAATCATTCCCAGCATCAGGGTCTTTTCCAATGAGTCAGTTCTTCGCATCAGGTGGCCAAAGTATTGGAGTTTCAGCTTCAGCATCAGTCCTTCCAATGAATATTCAGGATTGACTTCCCTTAAGATTGACTGATTTGACCTCCTTGCTGCCCAAGAGACTCTCAAGAGTCTTCTCTAACAGTTCAAAAGCACCAGTTCTTCAGCTCTCAGCTTTCTTTATGACCCACCCCTCACACCCATACATGACTACTGGAAAAACCATAGCTTTGACTAGACAGACCTTTGTCAGCAAAGTAATGTCTCTGCTTTTTAATATGCAGTCTATGTTTGTCATTATTATTATTATTCAGTAATGAAAATATGAATATGACAGTGCTTTGCTCCTGTTGAAGTGTACTTGAACCCATTCCAGAAACTTTAGTGTTCAATTTGGCATATAGAAACAAAAAAGACATCATAGATCATGTGGGTGGTGTTTTTCACCGTGAAGGCAAAGGTTTTCCTATTGTCTCTTCTTGTAATAACACTGAATCCAGCAGATAGCCAGCCCATCCCTTTCTTGAAGGCCACGACTAGCTTTTAAACTTAGAGATACTTGAATTCACTTTGGGTATTTTTATGTATTCTATAATTCTCTTTATTTAAAAATAAAAATCTAATCTTCTTAATGTCTCTGTCTATAATCAGCTCCATTCAGATTTTTAAAAAATCTGTTTAGCCTGTAAGCTTAGTTTCCTCCATTGGAGGATTTCTAATTTCTTTTGGCAGCCTGCATTTTTTTTTTTTTTGGACCTTAAGGAGAGTGTAAGGGCCATTATTTTCAAATGATATTTTTGAACTATGCAACTATGTAGGTATTCTCAGTGCTTCTGTACACAAAAGGGAGTATTCTGCTAAATTATTGAAATTGCTCTTTTTTATGCTAATTTGAGCACAGGATTATTGGAATGAATTTATCAGTCCCTGAACACCCACTGTGGGTTATAACAGGCTGCTCCTGTAAACGAGATGTTGCATCCCAATGAGTAAATATGTTTCAAAATGAAAAGGAAATCTATTTCAAGAATTTTGCTTACTTTATTCAAATATTCTGTAGTTTGTAACTAAATTTACTAATATCTTAAGATGAAAAGTACCATATGAAATTATATAAAAAATCACATTTGTTTATTACATAGGTTGAATATTAAAACCACTAAAAATGTAATTGGTGTAACATTAGTCTGAATGGGATGAGGTAAAACAAGAGGCTAAAGTAGCAGTTGTGTTTAGTGAAAAAAAAATCTGCTTAAACAATTTAATGCAGCAACTATAGTTTATATCATATCAGTTGATGTTTAAAAGATTTAAAGCCATTTTTAAAAGCAAGATGTTTACTCATTTACCCAGCAACAGCCTGGGAAACTTAATTGGAACAACTGATGCAATAACAGCAGACCTCAGTATAAATGTCAACAAGAGAAAAGAGGGTTGTTTGTTGGTATGCCGCTTTGTCTTTTTGAGAGATAAATTTGAACTTTTTGCCTGAACAGAAGAACCAGAAGAAATAATATTTCTCTAAAGACTATAAGGCGGCTAGACTGACAACTCTGATAAACAAGAAAGAAGGTTAGTTTGAAATGTTGTGGCTCTTAATATAATAAACAGCAAGATTATGTAATAATATCATTGAGACATTGGAACATTAATTTTTAAGTACCCAGTCTAAATAAAGAAGATCAAAAATAGAATTGCAGTCAACTGTAACTGTACATCAAATATTTGGATACGTTTTCATAATGGTGCCTGTATTAAATTCCATAGACACAATTAGAAAAAAATACTCAAACTTTAAGAATATTCTATGAAGAAAGAGGAAATCAGACATATTGAATTTCTTTTTAAAAACACTGGATACTCAAAAAGTTACTTCTATGTTCCAAAAAAAATTATTTTAATCCAAAGATGGCCCATAAATGAGCTCAGTCTTTTGGTACTTGAATCAGGCAAAAGTGATGCTGTATAACATTTGAGGCAACATCTAAGTCCTGTAATTTCCGCCTTGAAACGTTTCTTGAAACATTCTTTCTAGATGAAGCCAGCAGCTACATTGTAAGTGCGCCTACACCAAGATGCTCACAATGTAAGGAAACCCAGGATAGCTACGTGAAGGGCACGTGAAGGGCACGTGAAAAGAGAACAATGATGAAATCTTCAAGTGATTACAGTTAGCCCAGCCTCTAGACATGAAAATGAAGTGGCCATCTAGGACATTCCAGCCCAGCCACCAAACGGAGAAAAACCGAAGCCCCGGTCAAGATATTTTAGAAATCTATGGCCACTTAACCAAGTTATCTGAGGGGGCAAGCATTCTTTTTTTTTTTATGGTTAATATCTGAGAATATCAGTAGTAATATTGTTTCATTATTGAGGATATTTTCTAGAAACTTTTTGGTGACTTCTATATTAATAATACATACTTCTGTTCCTAGTTTATTAAGAATGTAGTAGTATGTTGAATTCATGGAATGTTCTTTCTCCATCCATCATGAGGCAAAATATTAGTTGTAAGATTATCTAAAGGAAATGGGGAATAGAAAAGATTCTGACTGACTTCTCTAGTTATTTTGAATTTACTTGAAGTTCTAATATAATATTCTGCACAGGCTTTAAAAAAAAAAAAAAAAAACTTCTATCAAACAAGAGTTAAAGAAACAGTAACAAGAAGGATGTTAGAGTTGGAGGATTATTCTGTACATATTTTGCATATACAAAAGAGTAATGATTTAATTGACTAATTGCCATAATATTTTAAAAGTAAGTTTTAATCCTCAGATATTTGAAGGCATATTTTCTTCAGAGAGGTCTGGTTTATATTGTAAGGATTGTTAATTTAGCTCTTTGATATGTTACATTAAACTTACAGGTTTCTTGTAACTTCTGAATATTTGGAAGACAAATTCATATTTGAACCCGTGACTCCCTTCCTTAATTCCTCTTCTTTCCTTTCATTCTTCCTATTTGGCAACTCATTACTATACTATCCTGCATAGTTGCTGGTATGAGATTTGAATTAGACAGTAATTCCATTTTGATTTCTCTTTGTCAAAAAGATAAGAAACGTATGAAATTTCATCCAGTATTTATTAGAAAATAGTATGTCATCTTTAACTTTATTTTTATTGAGATTTACTTGATATATAACATCCTTCCCTGATGGTTCAGTGGAAAAGAATCTGCCTGCCAATGCAGGACACACAGGTTCCACCCCTAGGTTGGGAAGATTCGCTAGAGAAGGAAATGGCAATCAACTCCAGTATTCTTGCCTGGGAAATCTCATGGACAGAGGAGCCTGGTGGCTATAGTACATGGGGTCTCAAAGAGTACACGGGGTCTCAAAGAGTCGGACACAACTTAGTGACTAAACAACAATAAATCGATACATAACATTGTATATGTTTAAGGAGTACAATATATTGACAATGCATTTACATATTGCAGAAGAATTATCTCTATAGCACTAGCTAATAGCTCTATCATGTCATATAGTTATAATTTTTGTGGTGAAAACAATTAATATATACTTCATTAGCAGCATTGATGTTTGTAAGATAGTATTGTCAACCAAAAATCACTGTGCTAAACATTAGAGCTCCAAAACCTTTTATTTCCTAGTTATAAACTTGTGCTCTTGAGCAGCAACTCCCCATTTCCTTCACCTCCCAGTCACTAATAACCACCATTCTACTCTGTTGTCTGAAAGCTTTTTAAATTCTGGATACAAGTTATAATTACACAGTATTTTATACTCTCAATCTGACTTGTGTCTGACTTAGCATAATGCCCTCAAAATCCATCCATATTTTCACAAATGGCATGGTTTTTCTCTAACATGGCTGAATAATATTCCATTTTGTATGTACATGTGTGTATATATATAAAAAATAAAATCATCTTTAGCCACTCATCCATTGACAGACGCTTATGTTTCCATATCTTGTCTATTGTGAATAAGGCTGCAATAAACGTGCTACAATAAACATACAGTAAGCATTGGGCTTCCCTGGTGGCTCAGATGATAAAGAAGCTGCCTGCAGTGTGGGAGACCTGGGTTTGATCCCTGGGTTGGGAAGATCCCCTGGAGGAGGGCATGACAACCCCCTCCAGTATTCTTGCCTGCAGAATCCCCATGGATAGAGGAGCCTGGTGGGCTACAGCCCATTGGGGTCCAAAAAGAGTCAGATACGACTGAGCAGCTAAGCACAGCGCACCAAGCATGGGAAAGCAGATGTATTTTCAGTGCGTTATTTTCCTCTGGATATATATCCAGTAGAATTGCTGGATCATGTGAGAGTTTCTATTACTGTTTTTCTGAGGAAACTCTATACTGTTTTCCACGGTGACTGTGCCAATTTTCATTCCCACTCACCTTGTACCAGGGTTCCCTTTTGTCCACGTTCTTGCCAATACTTGCTGTCTCTTGTCTTCTGGAAGATAGCTGCTTTAACAGATTAGGCAGATATCTTATTGTGGCTTTAATTTGCATTTCCCTGATGATTAGTGTTATTGAGTATTTTTTTTGTATACCTGTTGTTCATTTGGGATGTCTTTTTGGGAAAAATAACTATTTAGTTCCTATGCCCATTTTAAAATTGGATTGTTTGTTGTTGTTGTTATCTTGGGTTGTATGGGTTTCTTGGGCTTCCCTTGTGGCTCAGCTGGTAAAGAATCTGCCTGAAATGCAGGAGAGACTTGGGTTTGATCCCTGGATTGGGAAGATCCCCTGGAGAAGGGAAAGGCTATCCACTCCAGTATTCTGGCCTAGAGAATTCCATGGACTCTATATTCTATGGGGTCACAAAGAGTTGGACACGACTGAGTGACTTTAAATATGAGTTTCTTACATATTTTGGATATTAATCCTTTATCCAACATATAGTTTGCAGATAGTTTCTCTCATTCTGTTACATTGTCTTTTCACATTATTGACTGTTTCTTTTGCTGTGTAGAAGCTTTATGATATGATGTAGTCTCATTTATTGAATTTTGTTTTTTGCTTTTGATGTCATATCGAAAAAAGCATTTTTCCCTTTGTTTTATTCTAGGAATTTAACAATCTCAGGACTTCTGTTTAATTGTTTAGTTCATTTTGAGTTAATTTTTGTGAGTGGTGTAAAATTAAGATCCAATTTACTTTTCTGCATGTGGTAATCTAGTTTTCCCGATAGAATCCAAGCCACATTGAGTATTCTTGGCCCCTTTGTCAAATATCAACTGGCCACATAGGGTCACAATTCTGTTCCATTGGTGTATGTATGTTTTTAGATCAGTACCATACTGTTTTAGTTACCAGAGCTTTGTAGTGTAGTTTGAAACCAGGAAGTGTGATCTGTGAAAAATATCATTGGAATTTGAATAGAATTGCATTGAATTTATAGATGACTTTGGTGGTATAAACATTTTAACAATCCATGTATGAGTTATTATTTTTTGTATATTATTTATTTTTTTTCATCAAAGAAATAGTTTTTATTGTACCAATCTTTCATGTCCTTGGTTAAATTTATTCCTTAGTATTTTTGATGCTATTGTGCATGGGGTAGTTTTTAACTTTTTTTCACATTTTTTTGCTAGTGTATAGAAATACAACTGATTACAGTATGTTGAATTTATATCATGTGACTGTACTGAATTTGTTGATTAGTTCAACTTTTTGGTAGTCTGCAATATTTTCTGTATATAAAACTGTATTGTCAGTGAATAAAGACATTTTTATTTATTTGAAATTTGGATGCATTTTATATTGTGACAGCTAGGATTTCCAGCATTATGTTGAATAAGAATGGTGAGGGTGGACACGTTTTCCTCTGACCTTAGAAGAAAAGTCTTCCCTTTCATCAATAAGTAGGTTAGCTATGGGGTTGTCTTATATGGCGTTTATTATGTTCAGTTACATTTTTTCTATACCTAATTTGTTGGGGGTTTTTATGATTAAAAAAAATGTTGTGCTTTGTCAAATGCTTTTTTCTGTATCTTATTGAAATGATCGTATGATTTTTCTTTTATTCTATTAATGTGATATCACATTTATTGATTTGCATGTTGAGTCATCCTGTACCCAGGGATAAATCTCATTTGATCATGATGTATGATGCCTTCCATGTGTTTTTGATTTTGGTTTGCTAATATTTTGTTGAGAATTTTTGCAACTATGTTCATTAGGAATATTGGTTTATATAGTTTTCTGTACATCCTTTATATGGCTTTGGTATCAGGTTAATGTTGATCTCATAAAATGAATTTCCTCCATTTCAGTTTTTTGGAAGCTATTAAAAGTTTGTTATTCATTCTGTAAATGTTTGGTAAAATTCACCTGTAATACCATCTAGTCCTAGGTTTTTTGTGTTTGGAAATTTTTGATTACTCACTCAAAATTCTTACTTTTATTGATCTATTCATATATTTTGTTTCTTCATAATTCAATCTTGGTAAGCTATGAGTCTAAAAATGTATCCATTTCCTCTAGGTTATCTGATTGTTGGCATATAATTGTGTGGATGTTTTATCATTCTGCATATCCATGGTGTCAGTTGTAATGTTTTCTGTTTCATCTGATTTCATTTATTAGAGTCCTTTCTCTCTTTCTTTTTAGTTTAACTAAAGGTTTTGTCAATTTTGTTTATCTTTAAAAAATACACAGCTCTTTGTTACGTTGACCTTTTCTACTGTTTTTCTGTTCTCTATTTCATGTATTTCTACCCTAGCTCTTTTTAACTTTCTTCCTTCTGCTGACTTTGGGCTTAGTTCATTTTTTCCCCTAGTTCCTTGAGATATAAATTTAGGTTGGTCTTTTAAATATTTTTATTTTATTAATATATGCATTTATGGCTCTCTACATCCCTCTAAGAACTGTTTTTGCATCATCCCATAGGTTCTGGGATTTGGGGGATTTTCATTTGTTTCAATATTTTTTAATTTCCCTTTTGATTGCTTTTTTGCTCCATTGATTGTTCAAGAGTGTGTTGTTTAGTTTCCACATGCTTGTACCTTTTCCAGCTTTTCTCTTGTTGTTGATTTCTAGTTTCATACTATTGTAGTTGGAAAAGATACTTGGTATGATTTTAGTCTTCTTGAATTTGCTGAGAAGTGTTTTGGGATCGGTGTGATCAATTAATCAATACCTAACATGTGAGCAATCCTAGAGAATGTTAAATATTTACCTAATAAACACTTATGAAGGTTTAATATCTCTGTAATCATGGCTTTACCTGTGACCCATATGTTTTGATATGTTGTATTTTCACTGTCATTTAGTACAAAATACTTTCTAGTTTCCTTGTGATTTCTTCTTCCTAAGCATTTAGAAATGTTTTGCTTCATTTTCAAATATTTGGAAACTTTCTAGCTAATTTTTATTTTTTTTCAAGCTATTTCCCCTGTGGGCAGATAACATGCTTTTCCATTTTGGATACTTTATGACCTTTGAAACTTAATACCTATTTTAATTAGTGTTTGAGTGTTGTCCCACCCCCACTCATCCTTTTACTTTCAGTCAGTCTTTGTCCCTGTATTTAAAATATAATAAATAGCTATAATTTTATTTATCCAGTTTCTATATTTGCCTTTAATTGCAACATCTAATCTTTTATATATAATATAATCACTGACTAAATCTGCTATTTTGTTATCTGGTCTATAATTCTTTACTCTCCTTTACTGACTTCTTTTGAATTAAATGCTTTTTATTACATTATTTTCTATTAGCCTATTAATCTTCTTAGTTTTTTGGCACAACAGATATTGCAACATGAATCATAATTTATTATGTTTAATTACCATTTCAATGCCAAAGTAAGGACCTTAGAAAAATTAATTCCAACTACTTCCCTTTAAACTTTGGTATCAAGATATTATTGGCTTTTATGAACATTTATTCAAATTTACCCATATACTTATATATATATATATATTTTTTTTTTCTTTCTTGATCTTTCCCATATGGTCATAATAAACATACAAATGTAGTTTTTGCAAAGTTAGGTATTGCTTTTCTCTTTTCTTCTCTCTCTTACTCTTTCCCTCCCTCCTTCTCTCCTTGCTTATGTTTCTTCTTCATTTCCTTTTTCTTTTTTCTTAGAACTTCTTTTAGTATTTCCTTTTGTGTAGTTCTTCTGTGGCTAAATAGCTTTTTTCTTTTAAAATATTTTTATATCTCACTCTTATATGAATGGTAATTTTTCTTCACATAAAATTCTGAGTTCCCAGTTACTTTTTTAGCACTTTAAAATCATCATTCCACTCTCAACTGACTTTCATTATTTCTTTTCAGAAGATAGCTGTAATTATTCAGATCACTTTGGGAAAGCTATATCATTTGCCTCTGGCTACCTTTAGGATTTTCTCTTTGCTTTTAGTTTGAAGTAACTATTTTGATGTGTTTAAATGTCACCTTGTTTATTTGCTTTTGGATTGAGCTTCATTCACATTTCTTCATGAATCTGTAACTTAGTGTATTAGAAATCTATCTTACAGTATCTTACCTATTTCTTCCTTTCTCTTCATTATCTCCTTCAGGGATGTCAATTAAATCTTATAGATGTCTTTTCACTATGTCCCTCTTATGATCTTTGCTGAAGCATTTTTTCTTTATTAATATTTCACAGTTTGTTCTGACTTGCATGTCACTAGCCTTCTACTTAGCTGCTTTAATAGCTAACATATTGGACTCTTAATTTTAGTTAAATAATTTAGTCATAAAATTTCCTTCTGATTCTTCCTTGTAGGTTCAAGTTTTCTATTGAATTCTCCGATTCATATAATCTCTTAAATTTATTTTTCTGCTTCATTCAAAATCTGAGTCTGATACCTCCAATACCCACTTAAATATCCTAAGTTTTTCTATGTCCTATTTTATTCTCTTGAAAAATGTTCCCTTCTCTTTGCTTCTCTGATGTTTTATTAAATGGAAATCAAGGTTTTTATGTAAAAGTTTTTTGAGAAAATTTGAGACTTTGTTTAATGGTCTGTTATCTAGAGGGGATCTGTATTTTTGTATGAGGGTATGTAGGGAAGTAGAAAATCACTTTAGTCCAAGTATTTCAAATCCAGATTTAATTTTTGTGGGAGCAAATGTGTATCAATATGCTCTTGTTTCTATCACATAGCTCTCTGGACATCCCAGCTGAATGATTGTGGCTTAGAAAACTTTTCCTTCTGGGCATATCTAGATCTCCAGTTTTTATTTTCAGAGTCTTGTGTGATTGTTAAATGATCTGTTCAATGTCTAAACATCTCAGGGGCAATTTTAGAACCAGTGTTTTGTTAAAGTTGATTCAAATGTTAATATCAACTCGATATTTTCCTTTCTTCTAGCTTTTCAGTTTCTCTAAACAGGTGTTTTACATCTTTTAGTCATATTTCTTAGTTGTTTTGGTGGAAGGGTTGGTCTGATGTAAATTAATCTATTGCAGTTATAAATAGGCATCTCACACTCAGCTTTCAATAAGAAGAAACCAGATTGCAATATATCTCACTTTTTTGTCAGCATGAAACTACATAACATCTTTGTTTTCCCTACATACAATTCCAAAAATTCTTAGAGATTATTTTTGTGCTGATGCTCTTATCTTTCCAAATCAATTATGAACCATTTTTTGAAACATTTTAAGATTCCAGTGGCTTTCAAGGCTTAACAAGGATATAAGTAGGCTTCATATATCCTAAATAGAATGTGTGAGCTATCTATTATTTTCTAAGCAGAGTGTGAAGCAAATTTACCATAATATTTTTATGCAGAAATGTGGTGTGTATTCTTTAGGATTTTATCAAACTTTAAAAAAAATTATATTTACTTTGAAAAAGATCTAAATAGTAAATAGTTTTTAACTGGAAAGACTACTCATGTATCAGATTCCTCCTATAGACTTAGCCTGCATTTCTTTTCTTTCCTCAATAAGTTATTTGGTCTCAACAGAGTGATAAAGGTTTACCGCTTTTGAAATGTTCTTTGTAAATTGGAACCATGTCCATGTCTTGGCTAATATCATTACTACTACTTGAAGTCTATTCCATTTCTAATATCTCTCATCAAAATCACATATATTGAAAGAATCAGCTTAAATGCCATAAACCCTATTATGGCTGTTTCATCATTAAAACCCACTTTGAAAGAAAGAAAATGATCTATGATTGTATGTAATATGTATAATTTTTTACCTAATATGTGTACTATGCATAAATTTTTGTAAAAGAATGTTTAGTTTCATATTTATTGTCTCTCTGTTATTTTATATATTATTATAATCTTTTAAAAAACAGGAACTTTGTCCTAAATAGTTTACATTCCCCATTACTTGCGTGCTTTGCATATAGTAGTTATTCATTTTTATAATGAAGTAAAAATGTGAGAGAGAAATTTAAAGTTAGATGCTGCAAATAGTGTGATTACATTAATTTTTTTTTTTTTATTTTGTATCTAACCCCCCTGTTGGTAAAGAATCTGCCTGCAATGCAGGAGACCCTGGTTCAGTTCCTGGATCCAGAAGATCCAATAGAGAAGCGGTCGCTACCCACTTCACTATTCTTGGGCTTTCCTTGTGGCTCAGCTGGTAAAGAATCTGCCTGCAATGCAGGAGACCTGGGTTAAGTTGCTGGGTTGGGAAGAACTCCTGGAGAAGCGAAAGTCTACCAATTCCAGTATTCTGGCCTGTAGAATTCCATGGATCATATAGTCCACAGGGTCGCAAAGAGCTGGACATGACTGAGTGACTTTCACTTTCAACACAGAATTATGCAAGTTTTTAGGAATTCTTTTAAATATTAAGGAAATAACTCTACAACATAAAGCAAGTACAAATATTTTAAGTACAGGAAAACAAAAAGCATGAAATGTCACTCATAAACTCTTGGATTACCAGCATTTTTATGAAAATATTATGATAGTCATGATCACCAAAATTTTGTTCAAAATTAAAAGCCGTTTTCCTTATCTGGAATTTATTTTTGTATTATTTCTCCTTTGTCCTCACTCACATCAAATCATTTGAAAGTTGGAAATGAAAAACTTGACTAGAAATATCTAAACCTTTGTAATATTCTACTGGAGGAACTTCTCTGAAGTTAAAAATCTATTTGACACTTTATAAGAATAGTATTTTAAAGGTTCATACTGTTAACCTTGAAAATTTAACATATGCACCAGGGCTAGATGTAAACAAGTCTCTACGATATTATGAATTGACAATTACTTATTTTTTAATGACAGCCATTTTTAGTTTTAACAGTACTTCTTTTTGTAAACAGAACAATCAGCCCTATCAAGGACATACGACCAAATGCAGAAGACCTGTTCTCATAAAACTAGAAAACAGCATCTATGTCATGCAAGTCATTTTTGTTGATAGGATAACAGGTGATGGAGTCTTGCTAAATATCACAGAGCTCTTATTTTTTTCAAGTTTCCCCATCTGTGAATACCCAGTTAACATGGTATTTGTTTAAACATTCTCTATTCTTTTTGTAACTTACTGTGGAACCAGTTATAAAAATTCAGCAGTCAGATTTGAGCTGACAGTTTTCTCACTGAAATATGGTGAAAAGGAAACCCAGCTTGCTCTTTCCCAAGTGTGCTTGCTCTGTCATGGTGAAGGAGCACAAAATAATGTATGATTGTCAGTTACAGAAGCAAATAGTATCCAGAGATACCCAGGGGGAAGAAAATGTTGACCATGCAAGAAAGACTATTTTTATTGCATTTTTAACTACATACATTCTTAACTAAGGGTAAGGTAAACAGTTTGGGATATCATTGGAACACCAAAATGCAGATGTATTCACTGAATAAATAGTATCGTGGTTTATTAAAAACTGAGACCCCCATACTAAAAGTAGCTTCAAGTATGCTAAAGGATAAATTTGCTCCTCTAGGTAAACTGGAAATTTTTTGAAAATTATTTTACAAGGTAATCAACCTGATGTGTGTGTATTATTATGGTCAATATGTTTGACCTCAATTTACATATACAAGTACATTTCCGTTGTTATCTTTCTCTCTCTTGATATTCTATAATTGTATTTTTAATGTAATATCCATAATCTCATATACAAATCTAATAACATTGAAATAAACTGCAACTATTCTTTCCTAGCATTAAATTTATAGTAATGTCTTTTAATTTCAGTTAATTCTTATAAGTCATTTATTTAAAGTGTACAATTCAATGAGTTTTAAGAGCTATAAATAGCTATTAAAGTCATGATTACAATTAAGACAGAAAACATTTCAGCCATCCCAGACTGAATCTCTGTGCCCTTCTTCAGTCCATCATTTCTTCTGTCCTGGGCAACCCCACATCTGCTTCTGTCTTTTTAGACTAGCTTGTATCATCTAGAATTTTATATAAAAGTGATAATACAGTGTTTACTCTTAATTTTATTTCTTTTTACTAGCATGAATACTTTGAAAGTCATCTGTATGCTTCTGTACATAAGTCATTCATTGGCTTTTATTTCTAATTATCATTCCATTGTATTGTTTTTCCAATCTCTTGCTAATGGATATTTTAGTTGTCTCTAATTTTTTTATCAATATAAATGAGTCTCTGTGTGTATACACATGTTTCTTATATCTGTTGAATAATATATAGATGTAGAATGGCCGAGTCATATACTAAGTTTATGTTTCAATTTTTATAGAACTGTCAAATAGTTTTCCAAAGGGACTGCACTGTTTTCTACTTCCTTGAGCAATGTATGAGAGTACCAGTTTCTCCACATCTTGAATTTAGTATTGTGGATTTTTTTCAAAAATTAGTATCCTAGTGAGTGTGTAGTGTTATCTCATGCTGTGTGCTAAGTCATTTCAGTACTATTCGACCCTTTGTGAACCTATGGACTACAGCCACCAATTTCCTCTGTCCATGGGATTCTCCAGGCAAGACTACTGGAGTGGGTTGCCATGCCCTCCTCTGGGGGATCTTCCCGACCCAGGGATCCAAGATGCGTCTATCTTATGTCTCCTGCATTGGTAGGTGGGTTCCTTACCACTAGCACCACCTGGGAAGCACATGATAGTTTTAATGTCTGTTTCCCTGATCCTAAGAATGTGTATCTTTTCATGTATTATTTTCTATCTGTAGATTTCACTTCTGTGAAAACTTACTCAAATCCTTTGCCCATCTTTATTGAGTTGTTTGTCTTA